>NW_015173749.1:143522-192541 GCF_001447785.1 Gekko japonicus
GGAAGGGAACCGGTTCTCAAACGGTTCTGTCTGAAATGACAGACCAGAAACCGTTTGGGAACCGTTCCTCTTCCGGAATATATTGCCTGTGTGAAATTTCTCTGTGTGTCTGTCTTGGGCTTGTTAGATTGAGGGTGAGGGGTTGTGGCTCAGTTGAAGAGCCTCTGCTTGGCATGCAGAAAGTCCCTGGCAGAAAGTCCCAGAGAGTCAGTTATCAAAGACGGTTAAATAAACAAAATATTGCAAGAGTTGTAATGTTTTAAGAATGTTTGTCTTTTAAGTAAAAAAAAAATCTTTAATTGTGTTTGCCTGTGTCCTTTATAAAGTTTGCATCTCCACTACCTGCCATTACATTTTATGACACACATAGCCCAGTCGGACAAAATCCCATTTATGCTGGATCTGGCCCTCGTAACAAATGAGTTCAACACCCCTGAGCTAAAGCATTACATTATCATTTCCCCTGTATGTCTTGCAAAACCTCCCCCCACCTGTAATTATTATCCATGATTCTGGTTAGTTAACTCTTGAGCTTCTTCTCTGGGAGCAATTTGATGAGCCAGCATATGTAAACAATATGCCTCACACTCCACTTGATCACTGGGAAGTGCTGTCCCTTGAGAGAAGGAGCCCTTGATGGAAATGCCCCCATGCTGCCCGGTCCCTGTGGCAAACATCGAGGGTCCTCAGTCCATGGGGACTCTGAGTGCAGGGCTGGGATGGGGCAGCCAGGCAGAAGCAACTTCCATGGTGGAGGAGCAGCATCTCCACACCTGCTCCTAATTTGTGCAGCACCTGGTGCTGGAGGGGAGGCGAGGCCTGGCCTGTGAAACGTGAGCTGGGGGCTCCCCTCCTTTGCCAGCCAGACCTGATGCCACCATCCCCAGTCCTTTCTGCAGTGCAGACAGGCCAGAGCTGCTCGGGAACCCCACAGAGCCGGGGGAGGGGGGATGCCAGACTGGCCAGGGCACGCATCTGAGTGGCCAAAGTGGCAGGGTCCTGCAGTGGGCAAAGCTGGGTCACATACCTCTGTCTCCTCCACTGGCCATCTCACTGGTCAGAGTGGCTCTCTGGCAGCCTGAGGAAGCCTGTGCGTGGCTTGGTCAGGAGGCTGCAATGGACGGCTGAAGCAAGCCCAGGCTCTACTGAAACCTGATCCATGTGGGCTGTCAGACTGGAAGGTGCTTCTGCTCTTGCATGGCCCTCCCTGCACTCAGCCCAGCCATGCTGCCTCCCCTCTCCTCTCACCACCTCTTAGCATTGATTGTCCCCTATGGGACAAGCCAGCACCTCCACGAACAAAGGCAAAGTGGGACCAAGGCCAGCCTTCCACTATTGAGGGGAAATGTCTAGCCATTTGGAGGGACGGTTCCCTGAGGCACTCAAGGAGGTGATGGTCTGACCACTCCTGAAAAAAACAACTCTGGACCTGGCTGGATTGGCCAACTATCGGCCGGTGTCCAATTTGCCCTATTTGGGCAAATTGATTGAGAGGGCAGTGGCGACACAGCTTCAGAGCTTTCTGGATGACATTTCTGTCCTTGATCCATTCCAGTCCGGCTTTCGCCCAGGTCACAGGACTGAGACAGTGCTGGTTGCCCTTACTGATGACCTTCGGAGGCATCTGGATCGAGGCGGTGTGGCGGCACAGGATAGAGGCGGTGTGGTGTTGATAGATCTGTCGGCCACATTTGACATGGTCGACCACCAGTTGCTGACCCACCACCTTGCCGACGTGGGGATACAGGGGCTTGCTCTTCAATGGCTTTCCTCTTCTCTCCAAGGTCGGGAACAGAGGGTGGTGATAGGGGAACAGCAGTCCCGGAGGCGCCCACTTGAATGTGGTGTACCTCAGGGGGCAGTGCTTTCCCCAATGTTGTTTAACATCTCGCCCAGATTGCCAGGAGGTTTGGGCTGGGTTTCCATCAATATGCTGATGACGCCCAGCTCTATCTGATGTTGGGCAGCCGGTTGGGCTCCGACCCAGAAGATCTGAACCAAGCACTACAGGCTGTGGCTGGGTGGTTCAGGCTGAGCCGGCTGAAACTAAACCCAGTGAAGACGGAGGTCCTGTGCCTGAGTTGGAGCGGATCGGGGTTGGGGCTCGCTTTCCTGACCTTCAATGGGGCACCATTGGTGTCAGTGTCGGAGGTTAGGAGTTTGGGATTGCTCCTGGATCCCTCCTTAACTATGGAGGCCCAAGTGGCAGCCACTGCCAGATCAGCATTTTATCATCTTAGGCTGATTCGGCAGTTGGTTCCCTTCCTCGCTGCGATGACCTGGCTACAGTGATCCATGCAACGGTCACCTCGAGGTTAGACTACTGTAACACTCTGTACATGGGGCTGCCTTTGGTGCTGATCTGGAAGCTGCAGCTAGTGCAGAATGCTGCGGCCAGGCTGATGATGGGTCTCCCCAAGTGGGAACACATCCAGCCTGGGCTGAAAGCGCTGCACTGGCTGCCAATAGCATATCAAATCCATTTCAAAGTGCCGGTACTTACCTTTAAAGCCCTATATGGCCAGGGTCCAACTTACCTGAGGGACCGCCTTTCCCCACATATACCCCCAAGAGCACTTCGGTCTGGGGCGCAACATCGCCTGGTGGTTCCAGGCCCCCAGGAGGCAAGGCTCACCACGACTAGGGCCAGGTCCTTTTTGGTGTCAATGGGCTTTGCCCCCTGTAAGCTGCCCTGAGCCCATTTTGCGGGGAGGGTGGGGTAAAAATCCCAACAAATAAATAAATAAGTTTGCTCGCGGGCCAGATTAAAGCCCTAGGCGGGTCAGTTCTGGCCTGTGGGCCATACGTTTGACACCCCTGCTTTAGCTAGTACCATTTTACAGCTGAAGGGTGACAAAAGCAAGCACAAAGAAAACACAATCTTGAGCAGGTCTACTGAGAACTAAGTTCCATTTTATTCAATGGGGCTTACTCCCAGGAAAGTGTTCTCAGGTTTGCAGCTGTAGTCAGGCACAGTTGTCTTACCTTTGTAAGCAGTTCATTGTGTCTGGTTTTTTCTTTTTCTTTTTAAATGACAGCTCTTGTTTACCACCTTCTATCTGTGGTTCAGCTTTCTAAGGCTATAATTAACCTGTATCACTAATGGATATCTCATGATTTAAAAGGAATGAAACAACCAGTGCAATGTCTCTCTATTATACAGTACATGTGTTAATGGTTTGCATTCAGTCAGTTGCTTATTAAAGCCTTAAGTATTTGAACAATTGCTGGGCATTTTCCTCAGAAAAATGTAGCATGATATTATGTGGTTTGAAATGAGGCACCTTACTCACATTACAAGCACTTCCTCTTGTGCTTCTGTGGTGAAGGGTGAGTTTATATAGGGTGAGGACTGGAATTCACTGCCAAAGGATTTGGTGATGGCCAGGAGCATAGATGGCTTTAAAAGAGGATTAGATAAATTCATGGAGGGCAGAAACTGCATGGTGATGACATAGAACCTTCACATTCATGGTCTGACAACCTCTCAAGGCAAGTGCCTAGAACCACGACTAGGGCCAGGTCCTTTTTGGTGTCAGCCCCTACCTGGTGGAACACGCTCCCGGAGGAGATCAGGGCCCTGCGGGATCTTATGCAGTTCTGCAGGGCCTGAAAGACGGAGCTCTTCCACCAGGCTTTCACATAGGGGCCGCAACTACCACCAGCACCAATGATGTGGACAACATCAGAGTTAAGGATGGCCCGGGAAGATCTGCCACAATTTTGCGCGATCGATATTATCAGACTTATTGGCTTGGGATCAGCTATAGGACAACATCATCCCCAGAGAACTGTTTTACCATCATTGTATATTTTCGGGGACCATCCTGCTTTCAATTGAATATTATTGTTGTTGTGACTAATTGTTACTAATGTTTTTATTGCTTTTATCCTGTTTTATACGGGCTTTGCCCCTTGTAAGCTTCCCTGAGCCCGCTTTGCGGGGAGGGCGGGGTAAAAATCCCAACAAATAAATAAATAAATAAGTTTTTTCGCGGGCCAGATTAAAGCCCTGGGTGGGTCGGTTCTGGCCTGTGGGCCATACGTTTGACACCCCTGCTTTAGCTAGTACCATTTTACAGCTGAAGGGTGACAAAAGCAAGCACAAAGAAAACACAATCTTGAGCAGGTCTACTGAGAACTAAGTTCCATTTTATTCAATGGGGCTTACTCCCAGGAAAGTGTTCTCAGGTTTGCAGCTGTAGTCAGGCACAGTTGTCTTACCTTTGTAAGCAGTTCATTGTGTCTGGTTTTTTCTTTTTCTTTTTAAATGACAGCTCTTGTTTACCACCTTCTATCTGTGGTTCAGCTTTCTAAGGCTATAATTAACCTGTATCACTAATGGATATCTCATGATTTAAAAGGAATGAAACAACCAGTGCAATGTCTCTCTATTATACAGTACATGTGTTAATGGTTTGCATTCAGTCAGTTGCTTATTAAAGCCTTAAGTATTTGAACAATTGCTGGGCATTTTCCTCAGAAAAATGTAGCATGATATTATGTGGTTTGAAATGAGGCACCTTACTCACATTACAAGCACTTCCTCTTGTGCTTCTGTGGTGAAGGGTGAGTTTATATAGGGTGAGGAGGACCATGTGAGCACTGGAATTCACTGTCAAAGGACGTGGTGATGGCCATGATCATAGATGGCTTTAAAAGAGGATTAGATAAATTCAAGGAGGGCAGAAACCGCATGGTGATGACATGGAACCTTCACATTCATAGGCTGACAACCTCTCAAGGCAAGTGCCTAGAGGCAACATCAGGGGAAGGCCTTGGCCTTTATGCCCTACTGTTGGCCCTACAGAGAAACTGGCATGTGAGATAGGACGCTGCACTGGGTGGAACATTGGTCTGATCTAGAGAGGCTCCTCTTTTTGGCAATATCAGCATTATAAATATTGGGCCTGCAGTCTCTTTTATTTTCCCACATGTTCTTCACATCTCTATTTAATTTCAGTGACTGAAGTCATCATAATGAGAAAAAGAACCTCAAAATATATTTTGGTTTAAACCAGCTCCCAAAAGTCTGGACATTTTGGAACTTGATCTAGAGCCCAAACCTTCTAAACTTGGCTTGAAATCTGTCAAACCTGGATCTTACAATATATATCCAATATTTCCTGCATTCCATCTGGATAGGAGGATTGGGGGAAAACAGTGCATGGTCCCATTTAGCAGTAGCTACAGTTTCAGCTCATCCTCCAATGTGTAATGAGTTGTTGCCAATTCATAAATGGCAATATGTTTATCTTAAGCTGAATGAAGAATTAATCAGGAAATGGCCAGGTCTACACATTTACAACTGTAACACAATTCAGTATTGTATTTTTATCCGGGCCTAAAGAAGGGTGGAAATGATTGAGAAATGAGAGGGATTGGAGCTGTGAGAGAGGAGGGGAAAGGAAGGAAGGAAGGAAGGAAGGAAGGAAGGAAGGAAGGAAGGAAGGAAGGGGGAACAGCTGCAAGAGGAAGGGAGGGAAGGACTGAAGGGGAAATGCAGACAAGGAAATGAGAAGGGTAGGTGGCAAGCTGGCCATTTTCCCACCAGGAGTGGGGAAACCTCCACCCCCAGCTTTTGTTTCCCTTCACCACTCCTATAGCTGGCTGGAGAAAATAATAATAATTGTCTTTGGGCAACGCATGATATCACTTCAAATAAATTGGGGGGACAAAAAAAAGTATTGTAATATATTACCCCTGTAACCCCTGGTATGTAAAACGTGTAATGGCATTGTTCTGTAATGCTCTGAAATGACCTGTATTATGCTTTCTCCTTAACTTCTTTAGCATTGCCTCATGGTTTCTGCTGTCACCTTAGACCTCTTAGTGTAACCCAAAGAACACGACAGCTTAGGTATATTTGGTAGAATGGCAGAATGGTCAGTGCATGGGGGTAGCTCTGAGGTAAAAGGAGATACTTTACTGTAAATAAAATGATTGTTTTACTTAAACAGAAACGTAGTATAAGAAGTATAAAACCTTAAAGGTTTCAGTGTGCCTCAAAAGTGTAATAATTTCATTAAGACTACTAGCTTCCTGGTTGCAAGATAGGTACATGTCTCCTTTCTTTCTTAAACTTCTCTACATAAACCTAGTCAACAAGGACATTTTCACCTTTTGCCACTTACTCTAATGCCTTCCACAAAACTTTATTTTCCTCACTTACCACTTAGACTAATAACTTCCTCTCAAAGAACACAGATTCCTCTCAACCCACAGGACTTCATTCAATCCCTCTTTGCCCAGTCTGCATCTAGCATTTACTCTGCTGTTATACCAAACCGACACTGGAACAGAAATTCCCGTCTACATTGCATGCCACTTTCACTTTGATTGAGTGTCACATTTTATGGCAGTGTCCAAACTGCATGCTTCTTTCACTTTGTTTGATCTCTGGTTTTATGGTGGCTGTCTGCATAGATTTATAGCCGTTTTATGGCCATTTGGGGTGACTCTGCAGTCAGTATGGTGTTGGCCCATAGTAGCTGAATGTGGTATTGAGCCGCATCTTTTTCTGTTCCAGTGTGGGTTTGGTAAAACAACTGAGCAAATGCTAAATGCAAATTGGGCCTTTTAGCTCTCTTCTCCCTCTCTTCAGTCTTTCTGTTTTCTGTCACACAAACCCTCTGAACAAACCCAGTCAACTCCACCCCCACCCATCCAGCCCCCCTTTTTCTTACCTTAAACCACAACAAGCATACATACAAAACCTCATATTAGATCACAGAAATAACACACACACACGCGCGCGCGCGCATACACACACAAAGATTTAAATAGCCATACATTATAGTGGTGTTCGTTATGTCTTATTTAGAGTTGCCAATCTGAGGAAGAGTTTTGGAGATGGGGACCTGCATGCCTGATGGCCTCTGGCATTCCATTGTCACTTGTGGCAGGGTCGCGAAGAGTTGGACTCGACTGTGCGACTGAACAACAACACAACAGTTTTGCAACACTGAGGGTGTGATCACATGAGCAGTTTGGCCTGACATAGCCACCCCTCCCCCCCATATCAAACGGGCACAATCAAATGCGCACATCTGGCTCCCGGGTCCCAGCCAGGGCCGGCTCACTCACTAGGCAAACTAGGCGGTCGCCTAGAGCAGGACGGCCCTTGGGGGCGCCAAACTGAACCCGGCCCCATACTCTGGGAGTTTCTTGATTATTTGTGTTTTTCATTCTTCCTAAAATGCATTTATTTTTGAAAATTGGGGGGCGCACCGGGGGGGGCGCTAGAAGGGATCCTCGCCTAGGGTGCAAAATAAGCTGGGGCCGGCCCTGGCCCCAGCCATCCCTACCTCATGCTAAAATGACTCCCACATGGATTAAATAGCCACTGGCAAATTCCGGTGGCTACCATGGTGGGTTTCTGGCTGGTCATCTGATTGCCCGGCACTGGCACGCCCCATGCCGGGCGCACAGCTCAGTGGGGACACAGGGGACCACCTCGGAGCCACAGGAACTACAGGAGCGAGCCTGGAAACCGCCGTGATGCCCACCCCACTTCCCCCGAGATCAGGGATGCCCAGAAGTCGCATAGTAAGGAAAGAGGAGAGAGAGATGGGACAGGAGATAGTTCTGGGGTGCCAGCAGGAGATAACGGGGAGACATGCACGGGTACAGCTGTGGAGTAAATGGAAAAGACCAACCTTGCCAATGGAAAGAGGTCCAGGGACCTCGCAGACGCAGTCATTCGCTCGCGGAGACATCCCAGAAGTGGGCACACCCATAGATAGAATCGTTAAGGAAGGGCCGGACAGGAAAACCACAGGGGGGTGGGACCAAAGGGGAGTGGTCCTATGGGGAAAGCCAACGAGGTGATTGGCAGGACACGGGTGCAATAGAATCCCTAATGAAAGAAGGGGAAGGGATAACAGGGACGAAGGAGAGGATAAAAGGAGAGAAGCAGAGGAAGGTTGGGGAGGATGTTGGCAGCAACTGGCTGGGTGAGCACAGAGAGATCGAACAGGAAAACAGTTGACCCGAGGGAGAAGGCCCTGGCAGTGGTGCAACTCCAGGCCTCTCCCGTTTCTGCGACCTCTGTTTCTCTCCTACATCCTTGGCCAGCACGGCCGGCAGACCTCCGGGGCCTGGGGATCCACCAGAGCACGACACTGGGCTTGCCATGAAAATGCATGAGCAGTGTGATTGTCCCCACCCCATTTCTGGGGCATCCCTTTGTTTTTTTCTCCAACCCCATTCGGAGGTATGCTTCAGCACCCCCATCGGCTGCCTGTGGTGCTCTTGCATGGGAGTGCATGCATGCAGGCGAAGCCCAGTGTTGGGTGAGGAAGCAGAGATGGAGGAACCTAGAGATGCTTCAGGCAAACTCTAATGCCAAGTGGGGGAGCTGCAGAACTCATATCATCTGATTCCCTGGTCACGGACTGCTCCACTAAATGTGGAGGGGACTGCAATTGGCCACCCCGGACATGCAGTCTATGCAGTCTATGGGGGCATGCAGACATGTCAGGGTGAAGGAGTTCTTCAAACTATATGGGGGCTGTGCTTCTCCACTTCTGCACATGTACAGTGGGACTTAGGAAAAAAATCCATTCAGTTGTGGGTGTGTGGTTGCGGTGCATTTCCAATGTGAACGACTGACCATGAACCCACGGTACTATGATGCTGGCTTAGTGGCTGCTGTGTGATTGATGCAAAGCATCCCAAACTCAAGAGCTGATATACTGCTGTGGCAACCTGCCCATCTGACTGCACCCTGAGAGTCAGTAAAAGGCAAGTTTCAGCTGTAGTTAGTTCACTGTTTTCATATAAAGGAGAAGCTAGGCCTAAAAAGGGCATATTGGAAATAGATAAATGGTTTATCATTTTATTACCCTTGTCTAAATTTCACCTGGGACCTTCTCAATAATCAGTTAATTATAATAATTTGATTAATACACACTAGCTTAACCTATGCACTGTGCTTGTTGCCTTCATTTTAGATATGAGGGCAAGCAGTTTTCTAAACCCATTCACATTAAGGAAAACATCTTTATTTATGTACTAAGTGCATTTAATATATTTATCTATCAAAATAGTGTTTCCACACTTCTCTCAGAAGACTCAAGGCAACTTACACAAGGTTGCAAAAGAATTAAAATTTTATCTGATGCAACAGTGTGGTGTCTGCTGACCGCCACCGGAGGTCAGCGCACTCGCCTGAGCTTCAGCCCAGAACAACAATAGGGACTAGGATCCTAGTCCCTCCACTGGGGGAGCCAATGGGACCGTGGCGGGAGATTCAAACCCGCCAATGGAACCAAGGGGTGGTCCCCTGGTAGTGTATATAGTTTGTTCCTTGTTCGTGTTGTGTACCTAATAAAGCATGCTATGCACTACGTCGTTGTCTGTCGTCCATCCCGGCGGCAACCCACTACACAATAAACAGTTACTATTATTTTCTCTGACAACAAAATGAAGTTTTCATTAGCCTCCTAACAATGCAACAGAAAGGTATACAAAAATAGCCAATGAGGATGCCCTTGGCAAATCTACTGGAGGTCTGGTCCAAAGGGCTGGGCCTACTACTGCTCTTGCCCAGGATGACATAGAGTAAACTAGCTTTAATGAGGGTATAGTAAGGAAGCAATTGTCTGAGGGACAGAGTTGGTGTGACAAGAGATGTGACCACGTATTTATTTATATGTTACCTTTCTTGGATACTTGCAGAGTCTTACAAAACTCAAAAAGCAAAACAAAAAATACAAACATGCAATGAAATGAATGACGCTAATGATAAATGCAATAAAATCTACTTTTCAATTTCCACAGACTCTAATTCTGTAAAATGTGTGAAAATGGTATTTTTCTCAAGGGAGTTATGTGTAGATTTAACTTCTGTGGAAACTTCAAGGTAAATTTTATGTACTTATCATTAGTTAGTGTCAGCTTTAAAGGAAAAGAGGCCTTGGCCCTGACTCACCTGAGGGGGGCCACATTTGTGAGCTGGGGGTAAGTAGGGGAAGATCTTCTACCAGCTGTGCCACCCACATGGAGGTATGGGGGCATGACCAAAGTGGCTCTTGGACAGTTGAGCTCTTCCTGTTTGTTGGTGAAGGGTATGTGTGGAGCTCTGAGCATTCTGGAGGATGAGGAATTGCTGGAGTCCACCCCTCCCTTCCCTATTTAACCAGGTCACTGCCAGACTGACCCTCCTTGTTCACTCTCAGATCTCCCTCCCACCCTCCCTGCATTTTTGGTTTTTACAGGTTTTGCATTCTTTCATTATTGTGTTCAATTGTTGCTCTCACCAAAGCTTGAGGGGTGGTTTGGACACTGGATTAGATCCTTTTGAGAGTAGACAGTGCCTCTGAACTCAACTCCCCCCCCATTTTGGGGACTCCCCTAAGGGTTCTTGGAGGGTGGAACGTTTTGGCAGCATCCCCAGCTCCGGAACTGTCCATGAGCTCTCACCACCAAGTGGAAAGGGAACCATTTAGTGGCTGGTGCCCAGGTGGATCCCAGGGCTTGCTACTTAACAGTTGCCCCCCCCAGCAGATGGGCTGGGGGGGGATGGGTTTCATTGGGTGGCAGGCAGCTTGCCCGATCCAGTATCTGCCCCCAGACTGTACCAATGCTCCTGCAGTTGTATTCAATAAAAGCTGTGGCCAAATTTTGCCCAAATTGGTTGTCCTTGTGTTTCCTTTCTCACCCTTGCCCCCACCATTTGCCCTCTGGGTTAGAAACCAATACCTTGAATGGGCCCCAAAACTGATAGGTAACCAAGGCAGATGTTGGACCACAGGTGGTGTATATTCTTAGCAGCTAACCTGCCTTACATTTTTTACTAGTTAAAGCTTCTGGATTGTGTTCTTAATGGAGACATTTACCTGTTTGTTACATCCTGCTTTTCAGCCAAAAGTTTCTCGAAGCAGATAGTGTGTGCCATTACGTCGCAGCTGATTTATGGTGACCCCAACAAGGAGTTTCAAAGCAAGTGAGAAGCAGAAGTGGTTTGCTACAGCCTTCCTCTGCAGAGTCTTCATCGGTGGTCTCCCTTCCAAGTACTGACCCAGCTTAGTTTCCGACTTCCAACAAGATCAGGCTATACCATACCACCTTCCTTCTGCAAAGCAGATTACAATAGTTTAAAAGTCTATATTAATTATCTGTATCTCTTTTTTTGCTTTGTTTTCATCTTCTGCCTCCATTGTGGGAAAGTTTCAGGAAGCTGTTTCAGATTTTACTTCCTTCAGTGTATTGGCTTGCTATGTGGTCTTTGGCCCATTATGCATGCACATCTTTCTGCAGATTTTCATAGTAGTAAGCCTTTAATCTTGACTTCGGATTCTGTGCCCACCTGACATGCCATTCTTTTTCCTCTGGTGTATTTATTCTGCAGCTACCATTAAAAAAAAAACACTTTCTAATTTGGGGTGGAATGTCACTTGTGACAAATGGGGGTGGTGTCCAAAGTTTTTTTTTTTAATATGCAATTACCGTATTGCAGCTGTGCAGTAGCATCCAGCAAACACCTTCCATTTAAATCCTACTGGTTCATGTTCTGCACATGCATTTTAGTGTCAGTTCACTGCATGAATTGGAATAGAAAGGAATGCAGGCAAAGGGGGAGAACCCAAAGTTGAAACTAACCAGACTTAAAAAAAAAAATTGACAAGCATCTGAGAAACCAGATTTCCATATTGGCAAGCACTAGGGGATTATCTGATTTGTTATCAGCCTCTGTAAAAAATGGGAAAGAGCCATACGGTCTCATAAAATGGAGGAACATGTTGAGTTTACAGAATGCATGGTAGAACCCACTGCAACTGGTATTGCAAGCTGTGATTGTTGGCAATGTGTGCGTGTGCATGCCTTTGCAAAGTCGGCAAACTCCACCATGTTTTGCATAGGGCTGCAATTTGTATGGGGGAGGAGTCCTCTGGTAGAAACTCTGGAGAGTGTTTTTCGTCTTGTGCCACTAAATTGAAAAAGGGGTGTATATTTGCCAGTGCCCTAGTGCAACAGCATAGAAGTGCTAATTTTCTACCCTTCCTTGCAAATTTGCATGCTTTTCTCTTTGTGATTCTCTAATTTGATCCTGCACACTGGTTGTGATCTTGCCAGTTTTTTAGACCCTGTACTGTGCAGATTGCACTCTGTCCTCCAAATGGATCAATCCCAAGCAATTCTCAAGTTAGGCAGTTTGCAGAAGGTCCATGTGGCTCAGCCACCATTTTAATGTTAGGCTTCTGGAGACTGTCAAAATCCCCCACACACCACTTTGTTCACTAAAGCACTAAGGGGGAAATGTTTTCAAAGCTTTAGGCTTCCCATCCCAGTCTCTCTCTTTCTTTACATCTCATGTCAATTTAATTCTGCGCTGATGATGACACCCCCTTTATTTTGTTTGCATGCAGCACTGATTTTTTTTTTGCACTGGGGATGCTACCATTTGCCTCCTCTCTGATTCCCCTTTCAAGTCAATACCAGAAAGGAACTAAACCCCACACAGCTCCTTTTAAACTTCCCCCCAATCATTTTAATTTTTTTTAATTCAGTGATCCAAGACTAGCAATAGTCTCATATCACTACTCATGCCACTTGTCAAAAATAATTAAAACAAGGGGGGAATGGAGCTTGAACATCAATGAAGGGGGGATGGCAAAAGGTGCAGAGTGGGCAGAACAACTGTGATGTGAGTGGGGGAGTGACCTTTGAGGGATGACAAAGGGATGGGGAAAACTGATGTAATCTGTACACTTTTTAATTACCTTAGGCTTGGAAGTGAAACAAGGGGAAAATCATCACAAAAGCACTCAGATAACCCAGGGAAACAGCAACCAGAAAGTAAACTGAGTACTAAAGGGAGGGAAATCAATGCAGAATGACAAAGGAAAACCCACCAGACATGTATGGTGCAAATGAGGGAAAACACTTGTGCGTAATAGACCTTTATTTATTATTTACACAGGTTGCAAGAGAATACAGGGAAGCAGGTATCAGCACAGATGTGCCTCAGAAAATCAAGGATTTCAAGTCTGTTTGCCATCTGCTTTGGAATACTATTTCTTCTTAACAGAACTGCAGATTTTGAGCCAAGTTCTGCTGTTAGCAGAATCCAGTGGCAGCCAAGGTAGAATCAGCACAGGCATCTCATTTCCACCAGACTGCTTCTGCTAATCCTTTGCTTCAGTGCTCAGAAAATACTGAGCATTTCCTCTGAAGATATGGCAATTGAATGTTCAGCAGTCGTGAATTTTGCACAGCAACAATTACAAACCACATGTCACCATCCATCCATCGATCATACTAACTTGGGTTTGCCAACTTTTCGATTTCATTCATTCCATTTTTATCCCAGTCTTCTTCCAAGGAGCTCAAAATGCTATCTACACCCTTCCCCTTTATTATCTCTTTTTTAAATATATTTTTATTTCAATTATGTAAGACAAACAAAAAACAAACATACATAAGTGCATATAAAAGGGAGATTCTATCTGTATCATTTTACCCTTTGTCTTTGGTATCTTATTATAGTCTAGAAATTTTTGTCACTTTTTCCCACCATACAGTTATATATTATCAGTAATTACATCTATAATTCTTAGTTCTTTTTGTTTCAGTTACGGGTTAGAGGTCCGGGAATTTTAATTTATATTTTCTTTTATCCAGTCATAAAATCTTGACCATGTATTGTCAAAGTCTTCTTTGTTGTTTCCTCTTAATATCATAGTCAATTTGTCCATCTCAGCAGTTTCCAATATTTTGGCTATAATTTCTTCTTTTGAAGGTACGTTCTTCTCCAGAATTTCACATATAACATCCTTGCTGCTGTTAGAATATGTATAGCAAGATAATGTCTTGCCTATTATAATTTTCTGGCATTACATTCAACAAAAACAGTTCTGGTATATAAGGCACAGTGATTTTCAATATTTTTTGTAACAGTTCATGTATCCAAGACCAATACGTTTTACTTTTCTCACATGTCCACCACATATGAAAAAATGAGTCAACATTATTATGACATTTCCAACAATCACTTGATAACTCTCAAATATTCTTTGAAAATAGTTAGGCTGACAAATTGTAAGTGGCCCTAAATCATCCAGTGAGCTTCATGGAAGAATAAGAATTTGAGTCCACATCACTCCATTTCTAGATGGATACTTTAACCACTACATCACATGGTCTCTCAACATCTCTCTTATTTATTTATTTAGGTATCTATATCCCTTTTTTTTACACTGGAGAGTTGAAGCAGCTTGCAAGAAATAAACAAAATAATGTAGACAAATATGTACAAAACAACTTCAGCTCCTGGGCTGCTCCTGGATCCTCTGGGCTGGCTCATTCAAGTCCACAGGCTGCAAGCCTTTTGGCACTTGCACTTCAGTTCATACCAAAAGCTTGTTCACAGCAAATGCTTTATGGAAAGGGTGGTAATGGAGGTGGTGGAAAGTGCTGTCAAATCACAGCCAACTTATGGTGACCCAGTAGGGTTTTCAAGGCAAGAGATGTACAGAGGTGGTTTGCCACTGCTTCCTTGGCGGTCTCCCATCCAAGCACTAACTAGAGCCAACCCTACTTAGCTTCTGAGATCTGACAAGATCAGGCTTGCCTGGGCCATCCAGGTCATGGTTCTAGAAGAGGTAAAGCCTGCTTGCAAGATTCTCTTTGAAGGGCCATGTGGAGAAATGCCTTTCCCCTAGAAATCATGCGTATGGGGCTGCTCTGTACCTCTGTATTGGAGCTTGTCTGTAAATTAGTAGCTGGCAAGAAGAAATGTACAGGGGATGAATCTTTGGTCCCCAAGCACAGAGCACTTAAGTGTTTAAGGTTCTGGCTGGAGTGAGACAAAAGATTTACCACAACACCTCACATAGATTGGCACACCTGAGGGGCAGAGACTGGGAAAGCCAGAAGACTAGATCATAGTTCTTTATTTTGGTTCAGAAAGATTGAAAATGTCACCCAAGGGGGATGGACTCCCAATAGGGAGATTATAAATTCTCAAGACACAAGGCAGAAGACTCATTTTCATCTTTCCTTCTTCAGCTGAGCTGGAATAAAGAAAAAATAAGCCTTTACTACAGGACTCCATCTTGACCATGTGTTGAGAGACAATGGGAAAAAGTTGCCGACTTTGAGATTAAAATGTTGGAGGATTTTAAATGTAATAATTTTTAGGAATACTAGTTTACTGTAATTTAACATTGTTTAGGATGAATATATAATTAGGGTTTAGAGGACTGCATATTTACACCATTTCTTTTTATCCTTGCTCAACCCAATGCTTGAAGATGCCATGTGTACTCTTTTTATTTGTTTATTAAACATAATTTGAATGTCCAAATCCTGGTCTCTGTACTCACATCACACCTGATTCAGTCTGGTTTTCCAAAGAGCAGTTAAAGGGAGAGTCAGAGTTTAAGATAGCCATCCCTAAAGTGGAGAGTGCAATGGATCTTCCCTGCTCTAGCTAATATAAGTGAACCATGAGATGCAGTAACTAGGTGTATCCTTTAAACAGCAATGCTGTAAGGAGTGCTACAAGTACTAATCCTTTTAGCAGGAGATGCTCTTCCAGAATTGTTGGTGGCAGTAGTTAATAAACAAAGAGGAGTTGGTGCACTGAGCTCAAGGGAAGGGGGTGCCTCACCCGTTGGAGACCTGGGACAACCACAGAACTTTCTGAGCTCTCAGGCAAACAGGAACAGAGCTTGTGAAACCATTTCCTAACAGGGCCTACCACTACCAATTGGCTGGGCACCAGCCTAGTTTAGCCATTGATGACTTGTGCCATTTGGGGGCTGAGTGGCTGGCATGATATCCATGGCTCAAGCAGAGTCTTATGGAAATACAAAATTTATTCAGGTGTACACATTTTAAAACTTAGACTCATTAAAAGTATATACCATTCAGACATAGAAAAAACTATTCAACGTTCATACATAGATGGGTTAGTGCTGTGCAACAAAACCAAACGCGTTTCGGCCCCTCATTATTTTATAAGATGGGCCTCCAGTCTAGCCAATTTGTACAGGATGAAGTGACATACATTCAATTCACGCAAGATTTTGCTACCAGAATTATTGGTGGACTGTAATTGGCTAGACTGGAGGCCCATCTTATAAAATAATAATAAACAAATACAGAAGTATTTAGGAAACAACATCTGGCCTTGTACTGCATATGTACTTAACATCTTTTTGAAATTTTTTTTTTGAATGTATGTCAAATTTGTAATTGAAATTGTGACCACTGAAGAAGGCCCTCTGAGGGGCCGAAACGCGTTTGGTTTTGTTGCACAGCACTAACCCATCTATGTATGAATGTTGAATAGTTTTTTCTATGTCTGAATGGTATATACTTTTAATGAGTCTAAGTTTTAAAATGTGTATACCTGAATAAATTTTGTATTTTTATAATATTTAGTGTCAGCTTAACCCTTGTGGATCCATAGCAACTTTTTGGGTTGAGTTCCCCCCCCCTTCCTTTTTTCCTTTTCCCTTCCCTTCCTTTTTGTTAGCATCAAGCAGAGTCTTAAACATATTTATATATATTAACTGGTAATAACAATACCATAAAGGTTGCATATACAGTGGACAGCTTTTTCACTCAATCTCGCCCAATCTTTCTTCTTACCACATGTCCTGTCCCACATGGCTTTTGTCTGTGCAGGTCCCATGATTCCCAGCATAGTCATTTTGATAGTCAAAGCAGATCCCCTCCTCCCTTTTTCACCAACATAACAATTGGCTGGATCCAACCCCAAAGCTGTTTCACACACAGACACAGCCCAAATAGAGCTATACAACTAACAGTGAAAAGTGAAGAACAATGAGCAAATATTAAAATTAAATAGTCAACATTCATTCAGCACCTGCTTAGTCAATGAACAAGCTAGCAGGCAGCTTGTATTTCTCACTGTGATGATTCAGCTTAGCAAGCAAGCCTAGTAGATGTATTTTCCCATGAGGTGATTCAGCTAGCAAGCAGGCCTAGCAACACGTCTCCCGAGCATAACCTGCGTGTTTCGAACAAATCTTCTTCAGGCATCATTTTTTCTGGAACTGAACAACAATACATATCATAATATAATATAAATTCAATATCCTTACATAGTATCCAGTCGTCTGTGTACAGTTCATAGTACTGTGCACTTCAACACATGGGTCTCCTCAGGGCTACGCAATTGTTATTATAATAGTACATGGTATCATGAAGAAGTTGGCTGTAATGATACAGGGCAATTGTTCACTTTGCAGCAATTTCTTGCTCCAAGCGAGTACTCCATTATTCCTTGCAGTGGCTCTGGACAGATCTCATTATACATAGCCTTAAATATTAATATTAATATTCATACCAATTCTCTATCCTCCTTTGGCAGCCTATTCCTTTCCCCTATCTTTCTTCAGAATAATAAAGACATTTCTCATGTTTAAACTAAATATTCCCCGTTGCAGTCTCAGACCACTGCTCTGTGGTTTTCTTTTCTTGATTAGTTATAATAATTGATTCTTCTGCTTTTAACATTCTTTCATTCCTTCATGTTTTCACAGACAGGTATCATGTCCTGTCTCTTTCATTCTGACTTGCAACTGGCCCAGTTTCCTTAATATTCCCCCTCCAAGACATAATTTTGAACATATTGAATCATTTCTGTGACTCTTCCTCTGACCTTTAAATTGCTTTGATTTTTGAGATGCTAAAACAGTGCAGTCCTAAGCAGAGTTACACCTTTCTAAGCCTACTGGTTTCACTTGATTTCGAAGGCTTAGGATTCCAGCATAAATGTAATGAATCCTTTCCCGCCCTTCTCATGGTGTTTCCCCCCAGCATTAGCATGGAATTTAATTAATATTTTAAGGCCATATGAAGGAGTGCCCTGACCTGGATAACCCAGGCTAGCCCGATCGTGGGGAAGGTAAGCAGAGTTGGCCCTGGTCAGTATTTGGGTATTTGGGTGAGAGAGACCACCAAGGAATACAACGGTCATGACATGGAGGCAGGCAATGGCAAACCACCTCTGAATATCCTTGCCTTGAAAATCCCATGAGGTTTCCATAAGTCAGCTGTGACTTGATGGGGGGAAAAAACAACAACAGACTTAAAGTACTCACCATATGTTAGTGGGGTTTGTGCGTCTAATCTTATGAATCTCATCCAATTTCTTTTTGGGAGAAATGAAGACAGAAAATAGGATATTATTTGGATTACAGATAAAGTCATCATTTATATGGTAATATGCCGTGACCTGGCTAGCCCAGGCTAGCCTGATCTCATAAGATCTCGGAAGCTAACCAGGGCCAGCCTTGATTAATACTTGGATGAGAGATGGCCATCCAGTCCAGGTTCATTACGCAGAGGCAGGCCATGGCAAACCACTTCTGTTTGTCTCTTGCTTTGAGAACCCTAAAAGGTTGCGACAAGTTGGCTGAAACATGACAGCTAGTAAAACAGTAAATCACCGTGTACAATTAAACAATATTTGTTGGGTTTTATATGCAATGTTTAGAATTCAATTATTAACAAAATTACAACAATAGCACTTCAATATGCGATATAAAGCTTAGCAGTACATACCGAGTAATACAGTACTAGTTACAGACAAATGACAGAGTTCTAGTACACTATCCTTTTGCGTGTCCTTCTTCAAGTTTGTCATTCTGTAATTATTTCTTCATTAGAATGAAGTGCTGCAAGCTGCAATGGAATGTAACATGCTTAATAATCAAAAACATAAAAATTAATATATAGAGGAGCATTTTACATTTTATAAACTCATATTTCAAAATGATAATTCTTATACAATTTTTTGATGTACGCTACCGTGCTTAGATTCTAGAAATATCTTTATTTTGATTTCTTTTGTATGTGTTGTCATTGGAGAATTGTGAAATAGATATTGTGCTTGTCTGCTTTTTTCTAGAATCTAAGTTTGTTGAAACATGACAGCAACAAGAAAGTAATATGCATATCCAGGCTATATGATACCACACCCGGCCATAGCATAATGTCACAGGTGTGCAGCAGTGGATATATCTGAATGTAACCCCTTTATTGCCCCAGAACTGAAATTTTCCATGTGCACACAGTGTTCTAGAAGTTTAAGTACACTTGGTATAAATAACCTCAGACCTATAAATAACCTTATATTGGGATTTTTAAAAATTTGAATGTGGTGGCCTGATCATCAAACAATACTATTTATTTATTTATGGAACATATTTCTATGCTGCCTCTTCGAAGTCCTTCTCCAGGAGACTTACAAGTAAAACACAACAAAAACAAGCCATTTAAAAACAAATATATGTGGTAGAGGTTTTTTTGTTAGCATAGCAGAGCTTAATTCAGATATTATTCAACAGCAACAGTTTCAGACACTGAATGGGGAATATGGCTACCCTGTGTTGTTTTGAAAGGAACATAGAACACAAGAGCACCACTTTGAGACCTGTTCAAACACACCACCAATTTATGTAATTTCCCCTCCTTTCTGTGAGAAAAGAATTGCATGAACTTTATGGTTGCACATATAGGAGCTCTTGCTTCATCTGCTACTATATGGTAGAGAGAAGTGGTACCCATGTTTCTTTTTTTAAAGCATGTGAATCCTTCAGTTCCAGGTAAATGTCCCCAAAGGGTCAGTTGTTTTATCCTATGACACATTTGGTTGTATCTTTGTTGTCCTTCAGACATGGTGACTGATCTATGGTCCATGTCATGTTCAGAACAGTAGCAACAATAAGACAATCAAAGGCAGGGCTCTAGTCGGGGGGGAGCTCTCAGGTACGGAGCTCCGGAAGAGAACCTCTAGGGGGCGGGGCGGTCACGTGGTGAAGCCCCGCCCCCTTCTTTACCCCGCCCTCTGCTTCGATCCTCATTCCGTTTGGGAATGAGGATGAAGCAGGAGGGTAAGTAGCCGGGCCTTCTGACACACTTCCGGTGATGTCAGGGGGTGTGGCCTTCTGTCACTTCCGGTGATGTCAGGGGGCGTGGCATATGCAAATAAGTTATGCTAATGAGTTATGCTAATGAGCTCCGGCAGCTCTTTTTCTACAACAAGACCCCTGATCAAAGGCAGTGAAAATGTGCAAGAGTCAGTTATTAAGATTTTGGCTCCTAAATAATCCCTTCAGTGTTTTTAGTTGTGGAGTTCAGTTTCAGAAACCTTTAATGGCATAAAATGTAATAAAATGCAGAATAGTCTTACATAAATAAAAACAAGATGGGAGTTAAACAAGATGTCCTGTTTCTTCAAGAGGAGTTTCTCCTTTTTGCTCCATCAAAATCCCAGTTCATTAGCTGGGAATTCCTAGGTCTGGCAATACTGCTGTCAAATTATGGATGGTTCCAGTGGTTTAGACTGGTACAATTGGAATAACAGCTAGAGAAAGTGGATGAATTTGATTTTGAGAATGGGTTTAGGAGGGTGTAACTCAGAGGTGTTGAACTCATTTGTTATGAGGGATGAATCCAACATAAATGAGACCTTGTTGGGCTGGGCCATGTGTGTCATAAAATGTAATGCCAGGTAGCAGAGATATAAACTTTATAAAGGACACAAATACAAAGGTGTTTTTTTTAACTTAAAATAAAAACATGCTTAAAACAGTAGCCCGTTCGCAGGGAGGGCGGGGTAAAAATGCAATAAATAAATTAGCACACCTGCAATATTTTGTTGATTTAACAGTGTCTGATAACTGACACCTCTTGCTCTGAATTATTGCATCAAAACGCCTGTGCTGTTGCAATCCTGAGTATGCTGTTCAGGTGTGTATCTGTAAGCTGCAAAACTACAATGATGCAGCAGCAGCAGCAGAACTGGAAGAAGCAGCAGAAGACAGACAGTTCCACTGCGGGCCTGATAGAAGCCCTCTGGGGGCCTGATCCGGCCCCTGGGGTGCATGTTTGACACCCTAAGGGCTTTGGTTTGCTGTTGGAGAGAGAATGTGGCTGTCAGAAGTCAGGTGTCACCCATTTATAATAAAAAAATGTGACTTGCATTGGTCTATAGCAAACCCCCCAAAAGCAAAAGGCAAAATTACACAACACACTGTGGAAGCTGTGCAGTTCTCCAGAAGATTTCATCAGGCCAGATGTTTTTGTTTCAAAAACAATTTATTAGGATATAATTTTAAAAAGTTCAAACATATATCAAAACTTATACAATTCTATATCCTTCCCTCCTCCCTCCCCCCCCTTCTCGGCTTCCCACAGTGCTCCAACCTCCAGCTCAATTCTTAAATTTTCTTCATACCTCCCTTTCTCCTTATTCACATCCACAGGTAACTTATCCTTCAACTGTTATTCTTATACATTTATCTATTTTCTACTATCCTTTAATTTTCAATAATTCTCAAAGCAAAGTAAATTGTCCTTCACATCCCAGTATTTCTCCAAATAGTCTTTAAAGTCTTTCCAGTCTGCAAAAAATTCTTCTGCTTCCAAATTGTTAAGTTTCCTTGTCGTTTTGTCCATTTCAACCATAAAAAGTAATTTTTTTATCCCTTCCCCAATTTCCAGGACCTTATCTTGTTTCCAACATTGAGCATATGTCATTCTGGCAGTTGTGATCATATACCACATCAATGTCCTTTTTGCCATATTGACTTCTTCCATTTTAAGCCCCAAAAGTCCGATTCTTTCTTGAACTTACATTTCACAGTTTTTTCCATTTCTGCATGTATCTCAGCCCAAAACATTTTTGTCTTTTCACATGTCCACCAAATATGATAAAACGAGCCCTCTGCATTTTTACACTTCCAACATTTGTTTGACATATTACTATTCATATTTGCAATCTTTTTTGGTGTCATATACCATCTATACATCATCTTATAGCAATTTTATTTTTAATTATTACATGTTGATATTTTCATTGCATTCTTCCATAAATATTTCCAAGATGACATCAATATTTCTTTATTCATGTTAACCGCCCATTTTATCATCTGCTCTTTGACTGTCTCATCCTCTGTATACCATTTTAGCAATATCTTATACATTTTTGAAATAAGTTTCTTACCCTCCTCAAACCACACTTTCTCAATATCATTATATTTTTTCCTAAACCCAAAAGCTTTTTAAATCTTTTTTAAACAAATCATTAATCTCTCTATATTGCAACCAACCATATTTAAAAGCCAAGGCCAGATGTTATTTATAAAAAAAAAAGGAAAGGGGAAAAACAAAAATCTCAGACTGCGATGGTAAGGACTGTTCATCAGTATTGTGCATTACTACCATTAGGTTGTCTCCTTGGCATGCTGGGAACAGGAAGTAAAAAAGAAGAAGCCATCCAGTTGAAAACATAACCACCAATATTAGATCAAATCTCTTTCACACTCCAAGGGCAAAGGGGTGGGTGGGAAGCAGTAGTACTTTTAGCTGATTCAGTAAGTAAAGATTCAGTGGAAGCCAACCTGGGTAGTATTACTTTGTTTACTTTGTTTTAGTGTACAACTTACTTGCTACATGCCCTGAATTGGATAGCCCAGACCAGCCCAATCTGGTCAGATCTCAGCTGCTAAGCAGTGTTGGCTTTGGCTAGTATTTAGATGGGAGATCTCCAAGGAATACCAGAGTCATGACAATCCGCCTCTGAATGTCTCTTGCCTTGAAAACCCTATGGGGGGGGGGCCACCAGTGTTCCCTCTAAGCTGAGTTAGTGTGAGCTAGCTCACAGTTTTTTAGCCTCCAGCTCACACATTTTTGTCTTAGCTCAGGAAGGATGGCTCCAGAGCAAACTAATTTATACAGTAGCCAAATTGCTCGCTCACAACTTTAATGCCAGTAGCTCACAAAGTAGAATTTTTGCTCACAAGACTCCACAGCTTAGAGGAAGCATTGGGGGGTCACTGTAAATCAGCTGTGATTTGACAGCAACCCCCCAAAAAAACTTGTTACATGGCTTTTCTAACACAAGCACCTTCCCTTTGAAACCTGAGCAACATGTATCGTTTTGCATGCAACAAGCTGCCTTATTTTATTTTTTTACAGTAAGATCCAGTGGTTAGTAGTGCAGAAATTTAATTACTGGATGATCACCCTATTTGCTTTCATTAACACAGAGCCTTTTTTCCTTCCTGTTTGGTTGGGAAAGTAATTAACTGTCATTGTGTGACAGCAGATCTTACCCTTCACCAAGTTTTTCTTGAGTATTTTAGATAACATTGGTGGCCTCTTTCTTCCTCACTCTGTCTGAATCTCAGACACCATTTTAATTGAATGAACTCTCACACAAGCAAATGTAATCACCGGATACAGTTCTTCTTATTTTAACCGCCTCTGTGAGTTACCGGCTATGGTGAGCCCTGGTAAACACGCTGGGTAATACGAAGAATTAGCACTTCATTAGACAGTGTCTTTTTTCCCCCTTTTTCTTGCTGACTAGTAAATACAAGTGAGACACAGTAATAAGGAGTAATAGGCAGGCTGATCCTAAGGTATTGCTATACCACAGCCATGTCAATATTATGCTGGTGTCATGTAGTCACAGTTTAGTATCTGGGGATCCACTTGTTCAATTTCAGTCCAATTTCCTGGTCCCCCAGCAGTACTTTCTGATTTTGGAAATATCGATTTGTGGATCACAGGACCTGCATGAAGTAATAGCATGTAGATTGGTGAGCGGCACTGAAGAGAAAGAAGGGGAGAAATCACTCCTTCCTCTCTCAGTGAAGCTTTGTGCGGCGGGGGGAGGGGGCTGCAGGTGCAAAACAGCAGTGCATGTGCAGTCCTCCAACAGAGCAAATGAAGCTTCCAGGACTATTTGAGTCAGGGAAGTGGTGGGTTTGTGTGTTGGGGGAAAGTTGAAGCCCTTTGTCCCTCTTCACCGTGGTCCTGTTTTGAATTGGGCCCCTATAGCACTTGGGAAATTAGTTCCTAGGAGCTGATGTCTGCCTGAGGGGAATGACGATCAGGTAGGGAAGAATCAGGGATTCCTTCATTTCCTGGCTCATTAGAATGTTTGTATACATTCCATGGCATCATTGCTTCATTTCTCCCAAGTCCCTGTTCCTTGACAATAAGGATGAATATCATACTAATGACATGATTTTCAAATGTATTTCTTTGAATGCATTTTGTGTGGGTGACATTTCAGTCATATATCATTGTCAGCTGGGTCATTTGTTTCCCTTTGGAAAACATTCTACTGTATCGAGGATTAATTAATCAGGCCTTAATGCAAGTTTATGTGTGTACATGTGTATTAAAATCGTAATCCTTGAGTTCCCTTTTTCAGAAGAGAAAAAGACGCTGCTTATTTTCTTAAAGATGATTCTTTCCCAAAAGTAACAAAGTGGCATTATGTTGACACCATATGGTGACTGAAAAATGGATTCCATAGTGTTCTGTCTGTTAGACTGACTCTGGAGTTTTTGTTTCTGTAATTTATTTTGGCATCCTCAATGGCTTCCCCGTATTTAAATAGACGCCTGTTAGTGAGACAGGCTGTATATGAGTGGGGTGGTGCTGGGGGAGGGGGTCTTGCAAACAGCAGGGTGTGATCCATCTCCTACTGCTTAATGAAGAGAACACTCCCCTACTTCTGTCCTTCTGGCGGCTTCCCCTGTAATATTATTCATCCACATCCTGTGCTAAGGAGCTATGTTTACATTCACATTTTTTTTAAATTAAAAAAACCCCAACACCTTATGTTCCTCTGTTCTAATACAGGGCTACACAATTCATCAGTTCATTTCTGCCTCACTTGATAGGGTTGCCAGCTCTGGAAACCAAACCTTCTGGTATTAGGGTGGGGCTTTGGGGAACGCTTAAACATAGGTGGCGGTCAGACGGCAGCCTTAACGCGATCTGCAAATGCTGCTAAATAATCCGTTTCTCCCTGAGACGGAGTTTGTTCGATTGCACATTCCATCCTGGACCCGCCACAATAACGCGATGAATCGATCAGACGCCTTCGCCCCCCCCCCTTTTAAACTACAAGGAAAGCAAATCCAATACCTCATCCCGCTTCCAAGACAGTCCCCTCACACCTGCCATGTTTTCAGTTTTCCCACCCAGGAAAACTGTTGGGATAAACTGTTGAAAAAACAAGTTCCGGGGTTGAGCTCTAGGGCAATACCAGCTGGCACAATGCCAGGGACTATTTTACCCTAGAATTCACCTTGGCACTTGGAATGGAGGGGACTTTTTAAAATGATTTTGTGAACAAGCAGGTAAACAAGGGGGAATTGTGTTGGACCAACCGATTGGGTGACCGAGCACCAACACAGAGTTTCACAGCCATTAGTCATATATGTGCATATGCGCACCTCGCTAAGCCTTTAAAAATGGCTGAAGCTGGGGACGATTATCCCCAACTGCATGATTGCGTGACAGAGTGATCAGACATCCAGAGAGGTACACCGAACCCATAGAGAACTGTTTGAACCGGACTTAACCAGGTACCTATTTAATCCAATTCAAACACAGATGCCCATGGGATGCCGACTCCTCAATAATGGGGGGCAGATGTTGATGTCTGAACATGCATTTTTAATCTGTCAGTTATTAGTAGCGAAGCCAGATCAAAATGCATGTCTGACTGCACCCATAGAGTGCCATGTCCGGGTTGGTAAATACCTGGAGATTTCAGGGGTGGAGCCTAGGAAGGGCAGAGTTTGGGCACTTCAGTGAGGTATAATGTCAGAGAGACCACCCTCCAAAGCAGCCATTTTCTCCTCATGAACTGATCCATATCGTCTCGAGAACAGTTGTAATAGCGGGAGATCTCCAGCCACCACCTGGAAACTGGAAACCCTATTTATAGGGGGCAAAACCCAGGATGGGTCTGAGGGTAGAGGCGGTAGTGGATCCTAGTGGGTTTTTGGTAGATCTGGGGTAGATCCTGAAGTTTTGGTGCAACCAGCCCAGTAATTTGTGATGGGTCTAAGAGCAGCTTTGTATATATATATATATATATAAAAAAATATTTTAATTTAAGGTGTGCAGCTAAGAATAAAATTGATTTTAAAAAAATGACCATTCCCATTTTTTTCTAGCAGCTGGTCCCAAAGTCAAACAAATGGTCAGGTTCCCCCCCCCAAAAAAAAAACCTGGTCAGTTGTCAATCCAACTCAGTTTGCAGAATGTGATGCAAGAAGGTGATTTAGTTTTTTGTATAATGGGATTTGATGTGTGGTGATTACTGAACTGTTCCATTTATGAGCAATTGTCCTGTGGCTGTCTCTTGGAAAGAGACCCAAACAAAGTGGTTATGGATGTGCTAAAAATATCCACCAACTATTTCTCTCATGGTCTAATCAGGTTTTTTTTTAGCTTTGACGTGCTTCTATGCTAAGTAGTTGAGTTTGAATGTGATTAATGCATAGATAATAAACATAAGATGTTGTACTGAGTGCTTGGTACCTCACATTTCCTGTTGTTTAAAATTGATCGGGTTCCCTGAATGACAGGGCAAGATTCATGTCATGATGGCGGGATGTTTTTTAGTAATTTGTGTACTTCTTAGAATGTTTACACTTTGCCTTTCCCCTTGGCTCAAGGCAGCTTCAGTACATGCAGAACACAATAAAATCCCATTTGCTATTTATGACTTTGGTTGCAAAAGCCGTAAAGACAATAAATAAATAAATAAATAAACAAATAAATCCCATTAACTCCCCCCCCCCAATCCGGCTCCATCTACCCATGGAGCCTGGTGGCAGTTGTGGGTGGGCTGCTTTGCCTCCTCCTGGAAAGAGGGAGAGGCACATGATTTGTGATGCCGGCATCACTACAGAGGGGTGGAGCTAGTGAGGATTTAAGTGCAGCTCTGCCCTCCCTCCAGCCTCTTCCGCAGTGTGCTCAGTCCACCCTCCCTTCCTGTATGCAGTGCAGGCTTCAGCTAGTCACCTTTTGGGGGCCGGGTAGGCATTTTTCACCCCTCCTTTAATTGGCATGGAAGGGGGGATATTTTTGTCTACCTTGCACTGTCATAAGGTGACTATGGGAAATTGGACATGGTGGTCCCTAAAGTAAAATTGGTCACTTGGCAGGTTAGTGCGGAACAGGGTAAAATGGATCCTGTTGGAGGGTCAAGGGGTCCGTCAGGCTCAGCTTTTGGGTTTTGTGACTCAGGGAGGGGGATGGGAACTGCCTTTGGGACCACCTCAGTAGGCCCTGCCCCTCTAGATTTCATGGCTTGTGGGAGAGCTTGCTGGGCCAGCCAGTGGCGAGCCAAAGGGATGACTCACACCCGGGGCAAAGATGGCTTGCCCAGCATATGGCAAGGAGGTGGTCTGAAACAACCCCTGGCCTTGGCCTGTTTCCGCACTCAGGGTTTGCACAGAGAGTTGTAAATAATTAATAAAGTGGCCCATAGTTAAACCCAATCTGGTGTCTGCCTCTTTCTACCAACTGTGGGGGGAATACATGCATCCTACACCCCATTAAAAGTCCAAGCAAATGAAAAGATATATGTACGGATGAATGGTATTGCTCACTGGCCCATCTGTCTTTTATTCAAGTTGTCGTCTGATTAAAGGCATCTTGTTTGAGTTCTAATCTGAATACAAATGAAAATGATCATTTGGAAGTCATAAGTCTATGTTCTTTGTTTTTAAGTTGCATCTATGTCTCAGGCATTGTCTTAGAAGAGGTCTTCCATCCTGTGTGTGAGAGAGGGGAAACCTGCAGTTCATACCTGCAATATAGAAATATAGGGTTGGATCCAGTGTTCCCTCTAAGCTGAGTTAGTATGAGCTAGCACACAGTTTTTTAGCCTCTGGCTCACACATTTTTGTCTTAGCTCAGGAAGGATGGATCCAGAGCAGAGTAATTTACGCAGTAGCCAAATTGCTTGCTCACAACTTTAATTCCAGTAGCTTACAAAGTAGAATTTCTGCTCACAAGACTCCACAGTTTACAGGGAGCATTGGTTGGATCTAGCCAGTGTTTATCACTGAATCTCACTTAATTCCCCTCCTTACTCCAGTTCCCATCACGCATGCCTTCTGTCCATTCAGATCCCATGAGCCCATATTCTCCCATTCATTTTATGTTATTTACAAAATTTATAGCCCACCTTTTGCTCTCATCAGGGCCACCTAGGTGGATGATAAATTAAAAATATGCGAAATAAAAATACCCCTTGAAATTATTAAAACAAAACAAAGACACATCATTAAAAATATTAAAACCAAGATAAAATACACATGCGAAAAACATTAAAAGATTAGGGCAGGAAGGAGAGATTACTGAGGAAACACCAGATGAATTAAAAAAGTCTTCACTGGCTGGCAGAAGATGACAATAGAAGAGGACAGGTGAATGTCTCTGGAGAGAGATTTCAAGAGTTTTGGTGCCACAGCTGAGAAGGCCTTCACATGAGTTGCCACTCAACTAATCTCAGAAGATAGGGGAACCCGAAGCAGGGGTTTAGAAGATGATTGTTGCAGTTGGTTAGGTTCGTAAGGGCATAGGCAGTCTTTCAAGTATGCTGGTTCCAAGCCATATGCAGCTTTAAAGGTCAACCTTGAACTGTGCCCTGAAACAGACTGGGAGCCAGTGCAGATGGGCCAAGATTGGAGTGATATGATCCTTATGGCCCACTCCAGTCAACATACTGGCTACAGCATTCTGCACCAACTGATGTTTCTGAATACTTTTCAAGGGCAGCCCCATGCAGAGTGCATTACAGTAACCTAATCTAGATGTAACTGGGGCATGTACCACAGCAGCCAGATCTTTTCTACTCAGGAAAGGGCTCAGCTGCCTCACCAGTCAAAGCTGGTAAAAGGCACGTCTGGCTTGGGTGCAAGAGCATCCCTAAATTATGGACCTGTTCCTTCAAGGGAAGTGCAACCCCATCCAGAATGCCCCAGGTCATACTTTCTGCTTACCAGTAGCACTTCCATCTTGTTGGAGTTAAGTTTCTGTTTATTAGCCCTCATCCATTCCAAAACTTGTTTCGAGGCTCTGGTTCAGCAATTCTGCAGCCTCCCTAGGATTGGCTGGAAGTGTGAGACAGAGCTGACTTTCATCCACATATTGGTGGCAACCCAGTCCAAATCTCTGGATTACCTCATCCAGCAATTTCATGTAGAGATTACAAAGCATAGGTCGGAAGATAGAGCCTTGCGGGAACCTGCAGGACTGAGCAGCTTCCACTGAGGACTGTCTTTTGAAATCTACCCTCCAAGTAAGTTCAGAATCACTGCTAAATGGTGCCTCCCAGTCCCCAGCCTGTAAAAGGAGGTCCAGAAAGATACCATGACCAATAGTACCGAAAGCTAGAGGGGTCCAGGAGAATCAACAGAGTTCCACTGCCTTTGTCCATGCCCTGCTGCTCGAGTCCCACAACCTGGCCTGAAACCAGATCAGAGACGATCCAAACTTTATCCACTTTATTCAGGAAATCTTGAAGTTATCCAGTCACTACCTGTTAAGTCACCTTTCTCAAGAATGAATCATTTGGGAATGATTGGTAAGTTATTGAAAAATCCTGGACTTCTTTAGGACAGACCACAGCCTGTTTCATTTTTTAAAATGTTGTGCAAAATCAATCATGGGCATCTTTTTAGCTGATCTAAACAGTTATAATTGATAAAGCTTCTTGATTAACATGTGATCTTAACCAGATTTAAACCCTTTTAGAATGGATTTAGAAGAATGCAACTCTGTTTAGGATTGCATGGCAGGCTACAACCCAATGTATCCTTAAAGGTAAAAGGTAAAGGTTCCCTTGCTCGAAAGCCAGTCGAATCCGACTCTAGGGTTGCGGTGCTCATCTCCGTTTCAAAGCCGAAGAGCCAGTGCTGTCCGAAGATGTTTCAGTGGTCATATGGCCGGCAAGACTAAACACCAAGGTGCACAGAACCCTGTTACCTTCCCGCCGAAGTGGTACCTATTTATCTACTTGCAATTTCTTGTTTCGAACTGCTAGGTTGGCAGGAGCTGGAACTAGAGATGAGAGCTCACTCCATTATGCGGCACCCGGGTCTCGAACTGCTGAACTACTGACCTTTCTCAGCCTGCAGTTCAGCGTCTTAACCACTTGAGCCACCCCAGCTCCTTACTTAGGAGGAAACTCTGTTGAACACAATGAGACTTATTTCTGAGTATACATGCATCGGATTGCATGGTTGTGCCCCTGTCTTTGCAGCCCTGTCTTTTATCCATAAGCCTTAAGGCAGAATTTGTTAAGGGCACAGATGCTGCAAGCAAGAATGCTACACCTCATGTTCCCAGGGCATTTCTCACATCAGGGATAAGAATCCCCCCCCCTTTATATGTGTTAATATTTTTGTCAATGGTTTGTTCTCTGCTTTTTAAAAATTGTAAATTTTGTACTTTAATTTATATTATATATGCATGTGGTATTATTTTATATGGTATTTATACATACAACATATGCCATTTATACACACACAATAGGATATACCCAACTGATACAATTGTAAGCTGCCTCGAGCAGGACTCTGAAGAGCTGGCATAGAAGTAGTCTAAATAAATAAATAAACAAACCACATGGTTTTTCTGCTGGAAAGGCATTTCTGTTTGCAGAAACAGTACTTGGTTAGTGCTTGGATGAGAAAACACCAAGGACAGCCAGGTTACTATGCAGTGGTAGGCAATGGCAAACTACCCAGGCCTGTAGCTACAGTGGGGCATCTTGGGGCTAGGCGCCCTGACTTGCTAGCAAGGCCCCCTGACTTCCTACCCAGTCCAGGGCCCCCGAGTGGCAGTAGGTGTGGGGAAGGAGCCAGGTATTCCTTTAATTCAACTAGCCAGTGCCCCCTAAGAAATTTAAATGCCCCCTGATTTTAAAAATCCTGGCTATGGGCCTGAAACTACCTCTGTTTGTCTTTTGCCTTCAAAACCCGACAGGGTTACCATATGTTGGCTGTGTCTTGATGGCACATTCCACCACCTTATGGCTTTTACCGTGCATAAATAGAGCTCAAAACTTCTACAAAGGTGTTGTGAACTGTCCATCCCAGAGTCTACTAAAAATAAGAAATTGTACGAACAACATTTACTCATTGTTGGATATTGTGCTTTTGTAATAATTTACCTCCTAGATTTCTCTGATTTTTCTGGATCTCCTGAAGCCTGCTAGGTTCAGGGGGTGGGGAACTAGGTGGGTTTATGGGTGTATCTTCCTAAGGTCCAAACTGTCTTCAGTTTGTCTTCCGTTTGTAGGGAAATCATGGCATACAAGTATTGAATTCTGTCTTGTATCTAACCAAGTGTTTCCATGATGGTTCAACTTTTACCCACAGAGCATGGCTTTCTTGCTTCCCACATTTCACTGCATCTCTAAATAACCCCTGATTATATCTACCAACCGTCCGTGAGACCTGGATATCTCTTGGAATTGTGGCTTATCTCCAGATAACCGAGATCAGCTCCCCTGGAGAAAATGTCTGCTTTGTAGAATAGACTCTATGACATTAAACTCCACAAATCTCAAGGAATTTCCCAACTTGGAGTTGGCAACCCTACCTGTAATCCTGCTCCTAGAGGTCAGGGGACACAAGAACCAAATTTTGAGGAGCATCTTGAGCTTCAAGGGAAGGAGGAAGGCAAGAATGCCATGGTATTTGGGTGGAAATCATTCTACGGAAACATTTTGTTGGATCCAAGCCTCTGAGTTTGAACTGGAAGAATTAGATGGGTATCAATAGCAACTGAGACTCGCCTGCAACATTAAAGTTCATTTTTTGTATTGCTTGATAACTGTTTTAATTAAGCCTATATGTTATTGCTTAAATAATTTTACTGTGATCAAAGATCTGTGTCCAATTGTATTTTTAATACCACACAATTCACACCGTATTTTGTGTCACTCAGACCTGATGTGCATTGAGAAATATTCCTACTGGTCATATGTGAATCAAATGGGAACAAAACATGAAGCCCAGCGATAACATAACAATAAGTGAATATTAATAGTTTCTTATCTCAGTTATGAGAACTTTTAAAGCACTTTCCCCCTAGGCAGGAAAGAATCACCCTGAACAGAACAATAATAATATTGTTGCAATAATAAGGGAATGATCTTTCCCTGAGATAGAGATTGTAGAGATGCTGAAAAACAAAAGCCCCAAATGAACAACAGCAGAAGAAGGAAATGCATATGGAGAGTAGGATATAATGCCTGAAGTTTCATTTCCTCTGTACATCACCTCCATTGTTCTGGGTCATGTCTGTTTGACCAGTCTATGGGTCAGCTCTTGCTTACATGAATAATCTATTCACATCACTGCTTCCAGTAATTCTCATTTATTACCAGTCTTTGCAGCTACCATGGAAGTATCTAAGACTGATAATCATTGTGAACAAAAAGAGTTCATTGTATCTGCCAGAAATGATACTTTAGGCTTTCTGTTAGTAAGCCGGGCAAAGCAGATGAATACACCCACAAAAATAAATAAATAAATACAAGGAAGGAAGACTTGCAGTTTTCAGACACTAGGTTAATTATGTTATTAATCTGCCCAATTCTGTGTATTCAGAAGTAAGCTCCACTATAAGAGCGGGAAGGCAGCACAGTAGAGCCCAATCTTGCCAAAACTTGGAAGTCAAGCAGGGTTAGGACTTGGATGGGAGACATGGCATCCACCTGAAACTCTGCCATCCCCTGGGCATTGCTCCCAAAATCATTGTCAAGGCAGTGTTGGGAACTCGAGCTGTCTGTGCTGCTGTCAAGCCCAGATTTGGCCTGTGGCTACCCTGGCTCAACAGGGAAGGCCCAAATGCTGGCTGCATTTATAGATGAAAAACCACCCCCAGCCCATTTCTCTGCCATGTTTCTTTATTTCCCCCCTCTTCCAAAACCTGCTCAGTGCATTCCAGGAATGATAGTTCCCCCGATACTTGACAGCTGGGAATTCCCAGAATGTGCTCGGAAGAAAAGGAAGGAGAGGTACCTGGTATATTCTTTGAATGTAGCTCCCAGAATCTTCGTTTCAGTTTATTTATCCCATCCACGTCTGTTAACTACCATCTTTGTCACATGTTGAAAAAACAATAAAATGAGAATATTTTTGTAACCTGCTGAGGTCAGATGGGAAAGTTGTGTTGCATACCTTTTCCCCCCTAGCTTTTCTTGTTTTGCTAAGCTGATTGAGTGTTGTTCATGGGAGTGTTCCTCTATGACCACAAATACTTGGTGAATGCATGTTCCCAAATGTGACTGTCCCCCTTCCTTCCCAATCCATCTGCCCAACATAAAGAAAAATATTAGTTTACAAAAGAGATTCTTCCATTAGTGTCTTAATCCTGCTGGGCTGAGCAGCATTGAGAAAGCTGCATTGTTTGTCTCTGCAGTTTTCTAGAATTGCTCATTTTGCCACAGGGACTGATTTCCAAAATGCTGTTCATTTGTCTTAATTGAATTATACTTATATGTTGTCGTACTGCTGCCTTTGAACTGTAACTGAATTCCATCAGTTTGGAGCATACACCAGCATAATGAATGTGACAGACTGACGAAGGCCACCAAATGGGCAGGTGCAAAAGTCAGCACATGCATTTTAAATGAAGTATGATCTACCCAATGAAGACCCTGGAGCACACGTAATCCAAGAAGTCAGTTAATTTTGAACATGCATCAACATGAATACTTGGCCAACCCACATGACGAAGACCACCACCATGCAGACACAAAACAACCTGAGATACTGCTCATTTTTTGATTTTTAGGAAACCATAGAAGCAATCATATGTCCACACTGAACTTATACTGCGAACAAGGCAAGCTCCACTTTTGAAAACCAGTTTTTGCAAACCAGGGGTCATTTTGTAGAAAAAGAGGTGCGGGAGCTCATTAGCATAACTCATTAGCATAACTTGTTTGCATATGCCACACCCCCTGACATCACCAGAAGTGTGTCAGAAGGCAGCCCCCACCACTCAGGCTCCACTGGACTGTTCTGGATTGCTAGCTATTGGGGGGGGGGGCAGATCTGTCCTCGCAGAGGAGGGAGAGCTTGTACCTGAATAACACTTGGTCTTAAAGGTGCCACTGGACTGTTTTGGACCGGGGGGAGCTCTGCAACTTACCTGGCTGCTTCTTGCTCTGACTGAGGGCTGCTGGGAGCAGGGGGCGGGGCTTGTTGCATGTGCCCACCCCCTGGTCTCTTTACTGCCAGAGCTCCGCTCCTGTGCGTTCCTGCAGGAAATGACCCCTGTTGCAAACATTGGATCATTCCTAGCAACAATCTCTGAATGAATGATAGCAAGAAATACTAGTCATTCTGGTGATTGTACACAAGTGAGAGAAGAAACAGAAAGAAAGGAAATACAGTGTGCCATTCTTACTGCATTGCATTGATTCCATTCATGTTAAGCTACCTTTAAACGTGCTCAGACCCTTGTTTTTCAAGTCCACTGGGTTACTGAAATAATAGAGCCACATATAAGAATGGCAGGTGTCCCTCCCTCTCAACCAGGTTTCTAAAGAAGAGAATTCTGACTTGCACTTCAGTAAGAACTAATCCATGAATTATTTGTGTCTTCCATCACCAAAATAAAGCCTTATTTTTTCCCTTCAAAAAAGAATAAAGCATCGCAGGGACAGTATATGACCTTTTTCTTTTCTTTTTTCCCCTTTTTGAACAAAAGCGTGGCACAGAATCACATTAATAGAGAATATGATTCATGCTTGGTGCAGTAAAGGATTTCCTCAGTGGAGGGCCAAAAGAAAAGGCCTCATTCAAGGACGTCCATTTTAAGGCCATTCATATTTTATGAGGAAGGAATGGATTGCTTATTTTCAAGCAGGAGCTACTGTAAAAATTATTTTGATTTCCTTTGGCCACAGGGCTTGGCACCAAACAGTAATAAATCTCTCGCTTGGTGCTGAGATATCAGGTTGTGTTTTTGCTTCAAGCAAATAAAATACATGTAATAAATGAGATTTAGGTCCCCTTGTCTGCTTGACCTGAAGGTCCCAAATATAGGCTGTAAATAAGTGAAGACGTCTCCACTGGTTGATCTTCCAATTTATTCAGGACACTGGATACTTCTTACATCAAGCTCCTTTAATAGCACTTTATTCAGGACACTACGCATTATTGAAAGAATTTGAAGAGTGGAGCCCAAAGTTTGCAACTTGATGATAGTACAATCTTGACCGATTCCTTTGGAAATTTATCTATAGTAAGCAATTGTTTTCTTACCAGTGGTTCAATTAAGTCCCTATCATATATTATCACACAGAACATCATATTGAAGACAGCATGTTATATTCATTTAGTTATTTCTACAGCATTTTAATGCTCAGACTAGGTGTTGTGTTAAAGTGAACCCAAGGCCGCTACCAGAGAATAGTGTTCCCATGTCTCCTACTCTTTCCTACAATGCAACATCTATAGATCCCCATCTTGCCAACCTCCAGTGGAGCCTGGACATCTCTCAACATTATAACTGATCACCAGGCAAAGATCCCCAGGCTCCACCCCAGATCTTCAAGAGTTTCTCATGTTACAAGGGAGAATGGGAGGCATGAGTCTGCCTCAACAGCCTTGAAATCTAGTTGCACCCCCCCCAAAAAAAAAGGAGGTAAGACATAGTATTTGGGTTCATGAACAGGGCACAAGTTTATTAATACTTAAAGGATCTATAATAAATATAATAAGAGAAATAACTAAGAATGGGCACAAACCACATTTTTGCAGTTTGGTTTGTGTTTTGCGGCTGCTGGACCCAGAACCGAACCACAAACTGCCTATCAGTTCATATTGGTTTGTATTGGTTCACGAGCTTTTTAAAGTTTAAACCACTGGTTTCTGCTCACTGCAAAAAGTGACAGAGAGCAGAAAGCACAGGTTTAATGGCTCCAAGTCATTTAAACCAAACAACTGAGTGGCAGGGAGCAGACAGCAGGGGGTGAAATGGCTGGGAGGCATTTCATCCTCTGCTTTCTGCTGGCATTTCACCCCCTGGTTTCTGCTGGCTGCAACTTTTCACTCCCAGCCGCTCAACTGTTTGGTTTAAATGGCTTGGAGCCATTTAATGTCATGTTCCATAGTACCAGGAGCTTCACTGGTCTTCAGCTGGAGTAACTCTGCATAGGATTGCAATGCAAATAGATTAAACCATGGAGTTTTGGGTGAGTGCTATACTGTCACCCCTACACAATGACATCACTTCTGGGTTATGCTGGAAATGAAACCACTGCATCATTGGCACTATCATGACATCACTGGAGAGGGCCCTTATGCTGATATGTCTCCTACTGGTTGCCAGTCTCAGACTATGTGGCATGAAGGGGAAGTGAATGGAGAAAACAAGGTTTTATTACCATAGTCCTACCCTTCTGTGGTCTGGGATCCTCCTTTAACCCCCAACTGCTACATGGAACCCAATTGACTTTCTGTATGCATCTCTCTCTCTTATTTCCTCCCACTTTCTCCAGGCCCTCAACCTTTAATTTCCCCCCTCTTTCTCTTGCTTGAGAGCCAGTTTGGTATAGTGCTTAGGAGCACGGACTCTAATCTGGGAGAACTGGGTTTGATTTCCCAATCCTTCACATGCAGCTGCTGGTGTGACCTTGGGCCAGTCATAAGTTTTTTCAGAGCTGTTCTTTCAAGGGCCTACCTCACCTTCCTCACAGGGTGTCTGTTGTGGGGGGGACAGGGAAAGGAGATCATAAGCCACTCTGAGTCTCCTTCAGGTAGTGAAGGGCGAGGTATAAATCCAATCTCCTCCTCCTCTGGAGGGGAAGGCAAAGGGATTGTAAGCCTCTCTGAGACTCCTTTGAGTAGTGAAAGATGTGGTATAAATCCAATCTCCTCCTCTACCTCCTCCTTCTCTCTCTCTCTCAAAACAAAGAGGAAAAATAATAGAAAGTGGTGGTTGTACTGACAGTGTGACTCAGCTAGGGTTGCCAGGTCCCCCTGCACCACCAGCAGGGATGAGGAGGGGGGGTAGGGTTGCCAGATCCAACTCCTGGAGATTTGGGGATGGAGCCTGGGGAGGACAGGATCCTTTCTCATACAGTGTCCTGCACTCCACCTTCCAAAGTAGCCATTTTCTCCGGGGAACTGATCTCTGTAGTCTGGAGATAAACTGTGATTCCGAGGGTTCCCCAGGTCCCACCTGGAGGCTGACATCACTAGACTCAGCTATGGTTGATGTATGGCCCCATTTTGGCACTCCTCCCACCAGCTGAAAAACAATGGCTTCTGTTGAACCCCAAGCCAATCCAGCAAGCAGAGTGGCTGCACCATGTGGGGAAATATTACGACCTATATTTCACACACACAAAATAGTGCACTTTCAATCCACTTTCAGTACACTTTGCAACTGGATTTCACTGTGTGAAATGGCAAAATCCACTTGCAAACAGTCGCAGAAGTGGATTGAAACTGCATTATTTAGCACGTGTGAAAGCGCCCTATAAATAATATGGGGGGGGGGAAAGTGGGCATAGGACTGGGCTCCACAAAACCAAGGGTTCTGGACTCAGTTATTGAGCATGATCTGGCAAAAGCAGAGGACTCTGAATCGACGTTTCAGAAATTTACATCTAGACCTATTACCCGTCAACTGAACGAAGTGCTTAACCCTTCATCCGGATTATGCCCAGTGTGCATTTCCCCCTATTTTAATGTTCTTCCTTGTTTTGCTCCTGCCTCTCTCACCAATTATTTCCATTGGCGCGTTGCTCTGAGATTTGCTAATGGCTGCACTTGTACCTCCCTGACAAGGATTCCCCCAGCTGTTAAGGAGATTCGACGGGTACTTCCCTCTCGGCTGTCTTTTCCCATCCTTTGGTGCTTATTACTTCTGATGTGCAGGGAGTAAGTACTTTAATACCATCACCAGAGCCATTTGTTGCGAAGATTTTTTTGCTTCCTCTCTCATCTTCTGAATAGCATGATTTAACATATTAATGTGCTGAAAACATCCAGACAGACTCCTTTAGGGATTATAAAGGAGGGAAATGATGAGATACATGCAGCCTTAATGATCCATCCTGATCTGAGCATATTGATAAGAAAAGCCTTTCAGGAATGAATTTACAAGCTACATGTGAGAATTGTGCCACTATAATTATAAAGCAGCCTAAAGGCTTCAGAGTGATTAAGGGAGGAGCCAGAGTTCCCTAATTAGACTCTTATTGTTTTACAAGGTCTCCTCATCTGTGGCCGGCTGACCTTTTTTTGCAAGAACATAAACAAGTTAAAAGGAATTTTGGTGAGGAAGGCTTTCTTTTGGAACAAGTTGAAGCCAGCCATTTGCATTTATCAGATAAAAGGTAAACTGCCTTATCTGGAGTTGCCACAAAGCCCCCAAATGATCGTGTCCAGTATATCAGGGTGAATACAGCTCACCATCTGAGTTTATCCCATGGCTCCTGGCATGTGGTGAAATACCCTTTGAATCTTGAGCCAGTTTGGTGTAGTGGTTAAGAGCACGGCACCGGATCTGGGAGAACCGGGTTTGATTCCCCACTCCTCCACATGCAGCTGCTGGTGTGACCTTGGGTCAGTCAAGCTTTTTCAGAACTAAGGGTTCTCTCAGCCCCACCTACCTCACAGGGTGTCTGTTGTGGGGAGTGGAAGGGAAAGGGATCGTAAACCGCTCTGAGACTCCTTCAGGTAGTGAAGGGTGGGGTATAAATCCAAGCTCCTCCTCCTCCTTCTGGGAACGTTCCATGCAAAGCTGGCCATGATAAAGGACAAAAACGGTAGGGACCTAACAGAAGCAGAAGAGATTAGGAAAAGATGGCAAGAATACACAGAAGAACTATACAAGAAAGACCTCAATGTCCTTGACAACCACAACGGTATAATCACTGACCTCGAGCCAGACATCCTGCAATGTGAAGTGAAATGGGCCTTAGAAAGCATTGCTAACAACAAAGCTAGTGGAGGGGATGGTATCCCAGCTGAGCTATTCAAAGTCTTAGAAGATGATGCTGTTAAAGTGCTGCACTCCATTTGCCAGCAAATTTGGAAAACGCAACAGTGGCCACAGGATTGGAAAAGGTCAGTATACATTCCAATCCCAAAGAAGGGCAATGCCAAGGAATGTTCAAACTATCACACAATTGCACTCATATCACACGCTAGCAAGGTCATGCTCAAGATCCTACAAGCTAGGCTTCAACAGTACGTGGATAGAGAACTACCAGAAGTACAAGCTGGGTTTCGAAGAGGTAGAGGAACTAGAGATCAAATTGCCAACATTCGCTGGATTATGGAGAAAGCAAGAGAGTACCAGAAAAACATCTACTTCTGCTTCATTGACTATGCTAAAGCTTTTGACTGTGTGGATCACAACAAACTATGGCAGGTCCTTAAAGAGATGGGAGTACCAGACCACCTCACATGTCTCTTGAGAAACCTGTATAAGGGCCAAGAAGCAACAGTTAGAACCGGATATGGAACAACTGATTGGTTCAGCATAGGAAAAGGAGTACGACAAGGATGTATATTGTCACCTTGCTTATTTAATATATATGCAGAGTACATCATGCGAAATGCTGGCCTGGATGAATCACAAGCGGGAATTAAGATTGCTGGGGAAAAGATCAACAACCTCAGATATGCAGATGATACCACTCTAATGGCTGAAAGTGAAGAGGATCTAAAGAGCCTCTTGCTCAGAGTAAAAGAGGAGAGCGCAAAAGTGGGCTTGAAGCTCAACATCAAAAAAACTAAGATCATGGCATCCGGCCCCATCACTCCTTGGCAAATAGAAGGGGAAGCTGTGGAAGTAGTGACAGACTTCACGTTCCTGGGATCCCAGATCACCGCAGACTGTGACTGCAGCCATGAAATTAAAAGACGCCTGCTCCTTGGGAGGAAAGCGATGGCGAACCTAAACAGCATGATAAAAAGTAGAGACATCACCCTGCCAACAAAAGTCCGCATGGTCAAAGCAATGGTATTCCCAGTAGTCATGTATGGCTGCGAGAGTTGGACTATAAGGAAGGCCGAGCGCCGAAGAATAGATTCTTTTGAACTATGGTGCTGGAGAAGACTCTTGAGAGTCCCTTGGACTGCAAGAAGATCAAATCAGTCAATCCTAAAAGAAATCAACCCTGACTGTTCCCTGGAAGGCCAGATAATGAAACTGAAGCTCAAATACTTTGGCCACCAAATGAGAAGGGAGCACTCACTGGAGAAGACCCTGATGCTGGGAAAGATTGAAGGTCAAAGAAGACGGGGACAGCAAAGGATGAGATGGTTGGACAGTGTCATCGACGCAACGAACATGAAATTGAGCCAACTTCAGAGGACAGCGGAAGACAGGAGGGCCTGGCGGGAGCTGGTCCATGGGGTCGCGAAGAGTCGGACTCGACTGTGCGACTGAACAACAACAAGGACATTGACAGAGCAATCCTAGACAGGTCTACTCAGTAAGTCCCATTGTACTCAATAGGGCTTATTCCCAGAAAGATGTTCTTAGGATTTCAGCTTGAGTGGCTCTTCAGATGGCAAAAAAATCTATTTATTTATTTAAATCATTAATACCCCACCTTTCTCCCCAATGAGGTCCCAAAGTGGCTTACATCTTTCTTCTCCCCTCCATTCATTTCCTCACACAACAGCTCTGTGAGGTAGGTTAGGCTGAGAGCGTGTGACTGGCCCATGGTCACCCACTGAGCTTCCATGGCATGAGTGGGGATTTGAACCTGGGTCCTCCATATAGAAGTCTGACACTCTTACTTGCTACACCACACTGACCTCTCACTGCCTTTATGGTCCCTGATTTGTGTGGCTAAATTCAATAGGTTCACTATTTCAGGAGTTTTTGGAAGCCTTAAGTAATGAAACAATGAGAAACATGAGAATAGGCACAGGTTCTGAAGGTACAACTTTCATCACACATGTTTAGTTTGTTGAGTTCAACCCAACCATCCTAAGCAATGTGTTGATGAAAACCATCACCTCTAAATGAAGGTCTTCAGTTGATACAGTTCTGATGTCAGTTTCTAAGATCACAGCTACATCTACATCCAGCCATCATAACTGCAAGAATCATTATCATGAATCTGTGGGTGTATCCACGGAGGAGGCCTCAGGTCATAAGTTTCTCCATGTCAGTGGATCCTCAGAAACATCCCAAGTCATGTTTGAATGCATTGACAATGTTTGAAGTGATCAGCCCATAGGGTTGGATCCAGACTACACTGGCAATTTCCACTGATTGCCTTCCTGTTATTTTTTTTCACGGGGTCCTCGTTGTATCCCCCTGGAACAGCATTTCATGGAGATCAGAGGGCTGCAGTAGGAGGAGGAAGCAGAAACATTCCACTCAGCTGATGAAAATTTTAATCTGGACTGGCCTCATAGATTCTTACTTTCCCCCCTCATTCTGTGGGAAATGTTTGGCAGGTAAAGACAGAGTTGTTCCCCAACTTTCTCAGTTCAGCCTCCCCCCTCCCTACCTACAAGGACTACCTTCAAGAAAGAAATTGCAAATAAAATAACAAGAAACTGTTTCCAACGAGGAACTTCTTTTGTTTGTTTGTTTGCTTGCTAGATGCAGGCATTTTGTTTAAAGCTAGAAAAAAGAAAGAATCGGAAAAAGAAATAATGGCACCTTGTCACCTGCCTGGCTATGATCAATGTTTTTAATTTTCAGTATTTATCCCTGCTTACTATCTGGAAAGGTTAGAAAACAAAATAATAATCATTATACTCAAGCTGCCAGAGAACAGGCTGACTTTCCCAAAGCATCATTTGTTATTTATTTTGAAATAATCAGTTTAGTCATTCGCTGTTAAGTACCGTGGTGCATAACAACATTACATGAGCCTGGATGTTCAGTTTAAATTCTCTGTTCCTTTATTTAAATCCACGTACAGGGTTGCCATTTGAAACGGGATTGTCAAGAATTCTGCAATGGCCAATAGTAGAAATCATTTATTACTAAAGCAGGTTCATTCTTTCAAAAGGGAACTAGACATACATGCTTAGCCTTGAGAAAAGATTAGGGTGCAGGGGTTGTTAATACCTTTCAAAAAAGAAAAAAAGGATTAATTGCAGAGATATCTAACACTACCCAATACATCCAGTGAAGAGTTTTGACTTACAGAAAAGTGAGATTGCATATGGGGAGGGGCCATGGCTCAGTGGTAGAGCATCTGCTTTGCATGCAGGTCACAGTTTCAATCCTAAACATCTCCATTTAAAAGGATCAGGTAGCAGATGATGTGAGAGAGACCTCTGCCTGAGAAAATGGAGAGCTATGGCCACTAAGAGTAGGCAACACCTGATAGACCAAGCAGCTTTGTAAGTTCAGATATGTCATTTCACAAGGGTAGGATCTGGTTACATCTTAGGTTATATCCGATCTAGCTGTAACACAGTAAGATGAATGGCTTGCCTCCATACTAGAGTCAGGCTATTGCTCTACACAGGAGTCTATTCAAATAGCAAATCAGCTTCCTATTACAAATACCACTGAGCTGTAGCTCATCTCTATTCTGCATTCAAATAGCTGGTGGGTCTACCACCAGGCTATTATTCGTTCCCCCATTTAGACAACCGACTGGATTGCTATTTCAGCATGGTACTGTGCTGTTTTGTAATGAGGAAGGGTGATGGATTTCAGACACAGATCTGCAATAACCAGGCAAATCAGCTATACAGTAGAGAAAGCTATGGCAAACTCTGAGCCATATTCTCTGTATGCTAGGATCTATGACAGGGGTGGCCAAGCTGTGGCTCACGAGCCGCATAGGGCTCTTGGAGCGGCTCCGAAGCCTTGCCACCCCCCTGCCACCCAGAATGCACTCAACACCTCCAGAAGGCCTATAAAAATGAAATGGTCAAACCTCTGGGGAAGGGAGCTGACAATGTTGAGAGCGGCTGAGCATCAGTTGAAGGGGAAAAAAACCCTGAAAGCAGAGGAGAAAGGGGAAATTAAGCTTCTCAAGCTTCTAAAAACTTGTAGGATCTTGGAGGGATGATTCATTTATTTAGAGACCTGCTCCAAGTGGCTCTGAATCCACACCCCAAGACCCATGTGTCACAGGCTCCACCCCTAAATCTCCAGGCATGTCCCATCCTGAAGTTGGCAAGCCTTCCTTCCTTCCTTCCTTCCTTCCTTCCTTCCTTCCTTCCTTCCTTCCTTCCTTCCTTCCTTCCTTCCTTCCTTCCTTTCCCCTCCTCTCTCACAGCTCCAATCCCTCTCATTTCTCAATCATTTCCACCCTTCTTTAGGCCCGGATAAAAATACAATACTGAATTGTGTTACAGTTGTAAATGTGTAGACCTGGCCATTTCCTGATTAATTCTTCATTCAGCTTAAGATAAACATATTGCCATTTATGAATTGGCAACAACTCATTACACATTGGAGGATGAGCTGAAACTGTAGCTACTGCTAAATGGGACCATGCACTGTTTTCCCCCAATCCTCCTATCCAGATGGAATGCAGGAAATATTGGATATATATTGTAAGATCCAGGTTTGACAGATTTCAAGCCAAGTTTAGAAGGTTTGGGCTCTAGATCAAGTTCCAAAATGTCCAGACTTTTGGGAGCTGGTTTAAACCAAAATATATTTTGAGGTTCTTTTTCTCATTATGATGACTTCAGTCACTGAAATTAAATAGAGATGTGAAGAACATGTGGGAAAATAAAAGAGACTGCAGGCCCAATATTTATAATGCTGATATTGCCAAATAGTTACCATTTCTGAGGCTCCAGGAACTGTTTTCATGAAATACTCCCTTTTCTGTATACTCTGATTCCTTACTCAGTCCGTGAAAGGGGGGGGGGGTTTCCTCTTATTATCCACATTTTCAGCAAGTGGCCTCAATGAGACTGAGGCAACAAATGGGTTGCCAGCTTTGATTCCCCCCCCCCAAAAAAAGCTTTGCCTTAGTAACAAACCGGGACTGAAGACAGTACAAAATTGGTGGCTCAGTGTGAAAACTTCTAGAATATAGTGGAACACAGAAGTATGTCACAGGCCATTGGTAGCATTGGGGTTACAGTTGGGGCTCACAACTGTGGGTTGGGAAATTTCTGGAGATTTTGGGGGGTACAGTCTTGGGAGAGAAGGATTTGGGGAAAGGAGGGACATCTGTAGGGTGTAATGCTGTACAGTCCACCCTCCAAAAAAGCCATTTTTTCCAGGGGAACTGATCTCTGTGGTCTGGTGATCAGCTGTAATTCTGGAAGATCTCCAGGTCCCACCTGGAGGTTGATAAACCCTATATATCTGAAGGCTTTTCCAGACTGTAATGCTTAGGGTTACAATCTGTAAATCATTAACTAAAAGCAGCACAGTTGGCTGTTTTCTCTGGGTTTCATTGAAATTATCTTTGGTTTCTTAGGCCCTTTTAAAACTGCCTGTGTACACCGTTTTAGTAATTGGTTGCTAATGGATTTCCCCCCTGTTATTTCAGACAGACCTGTTTGAGTAACTGGCTGCTAGTGGAATTTATTTACCTGCTCCCGATCCCACAGTAATGAGGAGTCCAAGGCCACTTGAGAGCAAGACCACTCATCATAATGCACCCAAGCAGCCCCTGAGTATTCCCTGTATGCCCTGTGGATGAGGTCCTGATACTTTACCAATGCTAACCCCTACCCTGGGTAGGCCTGCCATACCTCAGGGGTCACCCCTCACACTCCCTGGGGCCACCCCACACTCCCTGGGGCCACCCCTCACACTCGCTTTCACCTCAACATCCCTAAAGAGGAGCGTGAACACGTCTACATACTCACCCCTCCAGATTTTCTCTTTCGTGGCAGGCAGCAGGTGATCTTTCAGCAGGAGAGACCTTTCCATGTAAGCATAGGGAAGGTTAGCTGCCGAGTCCTGCTGCCCCCCACCCCATGATGGTGCCTGCCCGGTGGTCCCAGATGGCACGTCATCCTGGGCGCGACCTCAGAGGGTGCGCCCAGCACTGGTGTGGTGCTCGATGCCCAGGATGGCCCATGGCCCTGTCCCCTTGTGTCTTGTTCCCCCGCCATGGGCCCCTGAACCACTTCCCCCAATCTGTAGGGCCCCCTGGTAGCTGGAGCCAGTGGAGCCCTGATGGCAGAACTGGCTCCTGTGGGACTGGAGGACTCATCCTTCTTTGCTGGGTCACCTGGCACCGCTCCAGCTCCACTGACCAATTTTTAGGTATCCTTGTCATCTGAATCCTGCAGCTGTGCTAATCTGGCATAGAGTGCTCGCCTTTCACACTTGCAAGCTGCAGATCTCGCACTCCCAGGTGGGGTGGCTGCCACAGATGCACCCTCTTCCACATGCTTCCACTTCCCTCCCTTGGCCCTCTGCAGTGCCTCAATTTTTACTGCCAGGTCTTGCAAGGAGGGCCCACCCTCATCCTCCAAGGATGAGATGGACGGTGGCACCCATCTGGGAGCCCTCCTGGCCTGGCTGCCTGTCTTCTGTGCCTTCTTGGCTGGCTTACATCACCTGTGAAGATGGAGAAAGGAACAAAGAGGAGAGATTTGGAAAAACAAGTACACCCTGTATAATCCTGGAGTGTTCTGAATCTCCCCACCACCACCACACTGTAGATGAGGGATGCCAACATTGCCCTAAACCCAGCTAGAACTGTGGTCTTATTTTGGTGTAGTGGTTAAGTGTGCGGACTCTAATCTGGGAGAACCGGGTTTGATTCCCCACTCCTCCACTTGCACCTGCTGATGTGACCTTGGGTCAGTTGCAAGCTCTGGCACAGCTGTCCTTGAAAAAGAGCAGTTTGTGTCAGAGTTCTCTCAGCCCCACCCACCCCACAGGGTGTCTGTTGTGGGGAGGGGGAGGGAAAGGAGTTTGTAAGCTGCTCTGAGACACCTTTGGGTAGTGAAGGGCGGGGGATAAATCCAATCTCTTCTCTTCTTCTTCTTCTTCAATGATCATGTAGCAAATGAACACACATGTGAACTCATGCAGTGGCCTTTTACTGAACTGGACCCCTGGTCCCTCCGGATCATTACTGTCCATGAAGACTGGTTCAGGATCATTACTGTCCATGAAGACTGGCTCTGTAGAACTGGTACCCTAAATCCCAATGGTGGGGGAGAACCCATGCAGCTGACTTATACTGAATCAGCCCCTTAGCCCTGGTGGGAGAGAACACATGCAGCTGCCTTATACTGAATCAGGCCCCTGAATGAAATAACTTGTTATTGACCCAAGAACACACCAGCAGCTGCATGTGGAGAACTGGGGAATCAAACCCAGTTCTCCCAGATTAGAGTCTGTGCTCTTAACCCCTACACCACACTGGCAGTGCGAGAAAACATATGCAGCTGCTGTATTTTGAATCAGACCCCTGGCCCTTAGATCCTCTGGTGGGAATGAACCTCTGCAGGATCCTGGGGGATACAGCCCCAGCTACCTCCTACGCTCAATCAGAACCTCGCCCCTCCCACAACTCCTGGTGGAGAGAAAGTCTCGTTGTTGCTTATAAGGCAGAAGGCTTTTGGCCCCGTAGCTCTCCTAATAGCCTGGAATCCCAATTCCCACTGAACACTCCAGGGTCACCTCCGCAGAGCCAACGAACAGCCCAGCGGGTGGGCGACCATTCCTAGCAAGGTGGGCCGTGGAAGACCTGGAAGCCAGAGAAGGAAGATGCTGGAGAACAAAAAGGGTGGGCGTGGCCAGGAAACCCCCTCGGATGGTGAAGGAAGAAAGCTAGGCAAAATTAAGGACCCTACCTCAAACATCCCTTGCCTGCTCGCAGAGGAGAGCGGCAGGCGGGAGAGCCTGCCAGCTATCTGATGCTGCACCTGGCTGACCGATGGGTGGTACAACCCTTCCCAGGCTGGAGTCCTCCAAACCTCACCTGACAAGGCAGGCTTGTGCCATCGCCAGAGACCAGCTGATGACTTCCCTCCTTGTGGCAATGTGCTCTTTCCCAGCTGCGAAGCTCCATCCTCTCCCGAGCTCGCGCTGGGCCGATCTGCCCTTGGAGGGCGGCTGCTGCCAGACCTTGCGGGCAGGCTTGCCCTTGATTGGACAACATTCCCATGCTGAATCCTAATTGGATGGCTCCCCCCTCGTGTTTCATCCAAGTGGGGGGGGGCAAATGCCAAAACCTGCTTCATGGCAAGCACTGGTCTTTTCACTGTGTGATCTTCCTCAGACTTTTTTTAAACGTTCTAAGGTAAGTCAGTGCATCTCAATGGTGCCGCTATAGCACTTCAGTGCTATATTGGTTTAGCATTATAGTGCTCACCTTAGAATGTTTTTAAAAGGTCTGAGGAAGATCACGAGGTTAAAAAGAGTGTGTGTGGGGGAAAGTGGCATTGTTTGAAATGACAATAGTGTTTCAGAGATGGCTCATTAATGGAAGGAAATTCTCGGTATGAAACCCCCGTCCCTGAATCACTTTACTCAAAATCAGGCCGACAACAAATAATATTTGGTTTAGAATGGTAATTAGAGAGCAATCCAAAGCAAGCCTGCTTAGAATCCTACTCAGGTCTGTTTTATGGGGCTTACTCTCAGGAATGTTTTCTTAGGATTGCATTGTTAAATCACCAAATGAGGCTCTTTTTTGAAGATCAAAATGTTTATTTTTTTCTTTCAAATTTTAATGTAATTTTTAGCATTGGCCTTATTCTTTAACACTACTTGCTATAACACTGACTGTTTCCTCTCAAAAAAGGGACATTAATTGTCAACTTCAGCTTCTGGTTTGGGAGCAATAACTAATATATTGAGGGTATGAATGGTCTGATTGATGTGTAGTTTTTAAAGTGTAAAGTCCAATAAAAAATGAAAGAACACTATAAAAATTTTGGAACAAAGCTATCCGCATTCCATGAGTAAGCTTGGCAATAATATCTCAATTGAAAGCAAGATGTGAGACCCAAATAACTTTCGGATGAAATGGTTTTATTTCTGCTTAGCAGATTTACGATTGTCCAAATATTTTGATCATGATCTAAGAACCAGTGAAAATGGAATTGCCATTTATCTGGCCTCAACCAAGTTGCTATTAGATAACCAGAAACCATTAGGAGTTATTAAAGAGTGTTCAGCTTAAATCATATTTGTGTGGTGAGTTAAGCTTTAAAACAGGGGGTTTTTTTTGGTCAAAAACACACAATATGGTGCTTGGCATTGATTTTTATGATAATGACTATCAGGCCTCTAGGCCATTCTTACACGTCAGTCCAGAACCACTGATGCTGAAAACATCAGTGAGAAACATTCAAAACTGTAGACAGAAATTAAAACCTCTTAGGCTCTTTAGCAGATGTGGGAACAAAGCAAAGAAAGGAGGACATTAGGGAAGAAAATAAAATCATAAAGTCTCTTCTTTCATCTGTGTATGACTTTTTCTGCTTTGTAGGTTTAGTCATTGCTTGCAACTTGGAACTGATTTGCATACTCACACAATCCTTCACATGAGACACACCGACCATCCTGAGGCAAGATTATGAATATAACATGTAACACAGGGCACTCAGGGATAAAGCTACAGCTACACATAAAGAATTCCTAAGGTTAGGACATTTTTGTGGTGGCACTGACCTAAATAGCCCAGGCTAGCGCCACCTCATCAGATCTTGGAAGCCAGTTTGGTATAGTTGTTAAGTGTGTGGACTCTAATCTGGGAGAACCGGGTTTGATTCCCCACTCCTCCACTTGCACCTGCTGATGTGAACTTGGGTCAGTCACAAGCTCTGGCACAGCTGTCCTTGAAAAAGAGCAGTTTGTGTCAGAGTTCTCTAAGCCCCACCCACCTCACAGGGTGTCTGTTGTGGGGAGGGGAAGGGAAAGGAGTTTGTAAACCGCTCTGAGACTCCAAGTGAAGGGCGGGATATAAATCCAATCTCCTCCTCCTCCTCCTCCTCCTCCTCCTCCTCCTCCTCCTCCTCGAAAGCCACTTCTGAATGTCTCTTTCCTTGAAAACCCTACCAGGTCTCCATAAGCCAGCTGTGACTTCATGGCACCTTCCATGACCATTCAACAGTACTGAGTACCAGTACAAATTTATGTATGGCTGCCTATGCACATAGGCACCAGTCACAACTGACTTATGGCAATCCCAGCAAAGGGCTTTCATTGCAAGTGAAAAGCAGGGGTGGTTTGCCATTGCCTTTCCCTGCAGGAAGTATATGTATATATATATATGTGTGTGTGTGTGTGTGTGTGTGTGTGTA
>NW_015173749.1:192683-201781 GCF_001447785.1 Gekko japonicus
TATATATATATATATATATTCACACACACACACACATACACACACACACTGCCTAAGTTCCCTACTGTAGTTCAAATTGCCCTGAAAAAATGGCAGTATTTTTACCAAAACTTTTCAATAGAAATAAACACATTAATTTTTTTCTGGGAAAGTGTACAAATCATCATTGTCATCATGTTCCACAAATTAAGACAGTAGCAAATGTCTTGTCAAAAATATATTGTCATGAATACATCAAATCCCCAAGTTATCAACACATAGTGGAATTTGCTTTTGCCACCACTAATGCAACAGATTGTGGTCTCCTAATTGCAAAGATGTTGCCACATACAGAGTCCAATGAACATTTGCCAAACACATTTCAACCAAATAGTCCTTTTAACAGAGCTTGTATTTATCAATCTTCCAGAACGATTCCTAAGAAACAGTTAGATAGCTGGGCACTGTTGGTGGGCTTAAAAACACACACCTTGGTCCTGCTGTTATAGTTTTGTTTTAATTGTTTAAGGATCTATGGGTCATAAATCACATGAAAGCTGAAAGAGTTGTAGAAAGCAACTGGGGTGGGGTGGGGGGAGCTCTTGTAGCTGTTGAGGGAATTACCAGCTTGTAAATTTCCATTTCCCATCTCCCTTTTGTACATTCCACCTTCTTATCTGTACCACCAATCAACCAGTCAGTCAGTCAATCAATAAAGCTTAAACACGATTCCAAGCATTTACTTGCAAGGTTTGTCAGGTCTTTTGTTAGTAGCTTCATTTGGGGAGGGGAAAAAACTCTCTTTCCTGCCCTAGGATCAGTTTGGAAGAGATGAGGAAGTGACAACTGGTATATACTTTATGTTAGCTTTTGCTGACATTTGAAAGACAGCAATTGGAATTGTGGCTGCTTTGTTTCTTTAAAAATGTATATGCCACTTCTGCTGAGACAGAATTGAGCTGGCTTGCAAATTAAACACAATAGCATGAAGTCATTAAAACACCAGCATAAGATCCCTCAGTGGGAATGGGACAATCCTATTGAGAGAGCAGGGCAGCACATACAGCTAGCAGTGCAGGTAGTGGTACTCTACCAAGCAGGTGGGGGAAAAGCACACAGGTGGGTGTCAGGACAGGCGCACGGACAGGGGATTGGTGGCACTGGATCCCACCAGATGCCCTGAGCCCCAACAGATTCCTCTCCTTGGGGTATGCTGATACCAACCCTGCAAGTTAGGGGTCTGTTCCTCTGTTGCTCGGTGATAACAGCCCTTGGCTTCCTTGCTGTGTGGGAAAGCTCAATGCATTGTTAGGCTTCTGTCACACAGTAAGCAATGGGTGGGGACAGGCCCAGTTTTTTAAGATCAAAACATGGGGACAGGCGGGGGTGTTTAATGTGAATTTTGCCAGCGTTTCCCTCATTGGTACCATTTACAAATGTGTTTTCTTGCAACCGTGCTTTATTGTTTTTGCATCTCATTAAATCTCCCTGAGCCTGCAGCCTGGAGGAGTTAACCCCTTTGCCCCACCCCAACCCCAACCCCAACTTATCTTCCTTTCTAAACAAATCCTGATTGCAAAGGCACTGCGTGAATCAGGACTCGCCTCAGTAATGCACATGGAACAGAACGGATGTTAGGAAATGGTTACCTGACCTTCATTACAAACAAAATTCTGGCTTTGCTTTATCTATTTATTGTTTTCAAAGAGTTATTAAAATATTGACTGAAAATGAGTACAGATGGGCTTTCCTTCTGTTCATCAAAGTGCAGGCATTTTTCAAGGAAAGTGCAGGCATTTTCAAGGAAAGCAGTTTATTCACAATCTGGGTTTGGCAAGACATGCATGATGACCAGAAGTGGATGAAAAGACTCAGTGCCCTTCATTAAGGTCTTGTTGGTCTGAACATTCTTGAGCTATGTAGTCAGTCATGAGACTTTATTGGGTGTTCTCACACAAGCATCAGGTTCTTGTAAGCATTCTCAGTGCCCGTAAATTGGAAACACCCAATTGGAAATTGTTCTTGCAAAATTCTATTCCATCATTGACAATAGGTAAGGGATTTTTAAAAATTATATTGCTAAGAGATATTTGGCCAATGACACAGCTGGAAATGTGATTTGCTTTAAGGGAAGATTAAATCTCCTACTTTGCTGTTTTAAACCCCAATTCCATGCCCCCTTTGATTCTGCTTGTGCAAATCAAACTTGAAATTTTTTTTTGTGTGTGTCATTTTCTGTTTCTTCAGGCTTATTTTTTCCCTGTAAAAATTACCCTTGCATTTTCCAACTTATTGTGCATCAATAGATCAGCATTATACATTGTAAGTGGGGCCCTACAACAAAATGCTGCATATTATTAATGTCTTGTTCATAGTATAATTGGTTACTGTTTAAATGGCTTTCTTGCAGTAACTGATTTGTTAGCTTTTTGGATTTTCCCATTTTGGCAGGGTGTCCTCTTTCATGAGGTACTTTTGGCATTGTATTGTTCTGTATGGTACTGATGAGGGATTGTTGTTTCTGACAAAAAAAGGCAGAAATTCTTTCAGTTGTTCTGAGCGGTGCCATCTTAAGGGAAGAGGCAACTCTGTGACAACCTTTTGTGAAGGGAAGGGTGTGACAGGTGGAGCCCACTTTTCCCTTTGCCTTCTCCTTCATTTTTCTTTATTGAACACTGGAAAGAGAGCCATCTAGCCTTGCTCAGTTCCCTTGTGCATAGTCAGCCAGCCGAGTGAACTTGGCTTCAAAGAGGATTTTGCCTGGGAATTGCAATCACTTTGTTCATGTGAGATGAGATTTCAAAGACGGCCTCACTGGGCACTGCAGGTCTTCAGGTGCTACAGGTGTCCTATACCACTCTCCTTCTGAGTGCCCTTGCCAAAAGCAGCTGTTTAAATGGCCATTGGTTTATCAGTGGATCAGCCTGAGGCACCTTTGCTTGTTCAGTCTCTCGCCTGGCCGTGGAGAATTGTGTGACTGCAGGGCTCCAGTCTGCTTCAGCCTGAGAGGAGTCCACATTCACCCACGGCACCACGGCTATCTTTGGCAGTTTATTTGTCTGTCAGGGTTGCTAAGGAATGCTTTAAAAGGTGGTGTTTACAAACTTGACACTGGTTGGAGGAAATCCCACCTCCTCTCGACCTGCCCCCCACCTCTTGATCACTGTGCCCACCCATCCATTAAAGACATCTCAGCTGTCCTTTTATACCTTCCCTCTGGCTTCTAGTCAGTCAGAACAGAGAAGCAGTGGGAAGAAGCAGTGCCCAAGCTGGCGCGAGGGAGTAGCATTTAGAATCCAGAGAAAATGGTTTTAAAGGACAGTGGAGCCTGCAGCTACAGAGGTTCGGATGAGAATAACCCTTCTGTCCCACTTGCAAATTTTTGCAGTTGCAGGCTCAGATGTCAGATAGGGGCTCTGGGGCAAGTGATGCTCTGTCTTCTTGGTGCTTGGGGGGGGGGTCAACAGTGGGAGGGCTTCTAATGTCCTGGCCCCACTGGTGGACCTCCTGATGACACCTGGTATTTCTGGCCACTGTGTGACACAGAGTGTTGGACTGGATGGGCCTTTGGCCTGATCCTACATTGGCGTCTCTTATGTTCTTATTAGACGTCCTTTTAAAAACTCCCCTGGTATTTAGCAATTCATACTGCAGGAAAAACGGAGATGGGTTAGTGGCAGTGAGGAACCCTCCCCAATCCCAGATCCACTTCTACTGTTGCTTCCTCTCCTCTTCCCCCACCCATTATCTCTGTGTGTCTGTGTGTGTCTCACTCTCAGCCAGTCAGGTTTTCTCAAGCTGATGGGGGGGGGGAGAAGTAGTTAGAAGCCCCCCTCCAGAAAGTTTTAAGAGGACAATGAAGCCCGTAGCAAAAGAGGTAGGGGGAGAAGCTCAGATGTCCTTTTAAAATGTCCCCCTTCTATTTAGCTATTCATACCGCAGGAGGAATCCTCCCTAATCTTAGCTCCAGTTCTGCTTTTGCTTCCTCCCCTTTCCCCCCACTCATTAACTCTCTGTGTCTCTGTCTCTCTGTCTCTCTATCAGCCAGTCTATCTTTCACTGTCGATGTGGCAGGGCCTGGAGTAGATCCCTGCAGCAGCCATTTCAAAAGGTATGGGGGCGGGAGTCAACTCTCCCTGAGTCTTTAAAAAATCTTTTTGGATTTTTCTGCAAACCCATGAAGTGCTCTGAGTCTGCAAAAAAAACCTGTCAGGGGAGAGTGTGTCCTCTGTTGAAATAAGTATCCACAAGCAGAAGGGACTGTTGAGAATTAGATATATAGATATGGGTGGAGGGAAGGTGGCATGGTATAGCCCAGTCTCATCAGATCTTGGAAACTAAGCAGGGCTAGTACTTGGAAGCAAGACCACCACAGAAGTATCTGCAAAGGAACATGGTGGCAAACCACGTCCACCTTTCACTTGCCTTTTGGGATCACCATAAGTCAATTGCAACTTGACAGCACTTTACACACATATGTATGTTCTATGTATATTTTTGCATAAAAGACATACAAATGCCATAAAAATTCACACAAAATATATAACATTCATTCATAAACAAATCTATAAAAATGAGTCAACCAAAGACCAGGATGTAGCTATAAATGCATCTTTAAAAAATATGAACTAGGGAATATTTCCCTACTGGTCTCATGAGAGAAAAAAAAAACAGCCAAGAAGATGAATAATGAAGAAAGAAATGGTGTATGAACAGGGCTCGGGAGAAAAAAAAATGCTGTGAGAACAAAGGTACAGCATTGTTCTTCAGAAACAAATAACTTACTGGATTGTGAACTGCATATACAAATGGATATCATATATTTCATTTTTCAGGCTGATACAGCAGGAGGAGCTGTGCACACCTAGTCCCAAATGTCTGTGAAAGTGTTGATCGGCCATTTGGGACTGAAAAAGACAATGTGTAGGATTTAACATCTCCACTCCTCTTGCCGGCCAACAAGAATGTCAAGAGCCTGGAAAAAGAGAAAGAGTTGGCGTGGAGGAGGCAAGAAGTCCAGCAGTCCTTAATTGAATGTAAAAGTCGGGTTGACAGGGCTGGGCTGGGAAATGCCTGGACATGCTGAGGGTGGAGTCTGAGGAGGGTGGAGTTTGGGGAAGGGAGGGACTTCAGTGGAAAATAATGCCATAGCGTCTTCTTCCAAAGCAGCTATTTGCTCTGGGTGAATTGATCTCTGTCACCTGGGGATCAGTTGTACTCTCAGGAGGCCTCCAGCCATCAGCAAGAGGTTGGTGACGCTATGTAAAAGCCACTCGAGGAAATCGTAACCATTCACTTGAACCTGTTACTTTACTCTCTTGCTACAGGAGGGCACTTGCTATGATAAGTCAGTCAAATTTTATTAACGGCCCACAGCCAGTATATAAATAAATACTACAACAATCACGCGTAAGAAAGACAATAAAACAATAGCATAGTTAAAAATATTCAAAAATTGAATGCACAAATTTAAAACTCTGATAGGGCAGTTATGCACTTCTGGTCAGCTTCCGGTGTGGGGAAATGTGTTTGAAGAAAGCTCCTGCTTTTAACTAAGGACGTTCTAAGCTTTTATAAAGTTTTATCTGCATCTCTTGCTATGGTCAAGCAAAGGGTTAAAACAAATTATTACAGATCCCTAGAAGAACTAGTAGCTTGTAGCCCCAAGATCCCCACTCATTATGCTGAGTGAGAGCATTAGAACAAAATTTAGCAGATAGGCTCCCCCTCCTAGCAACCTGGGCCAAGGGAGTTTTGTACTCTCAGGCCTCTGTCACATGGGAGGATTAGATCCACAAGAGGGATGGATCAGGGGTCCATCAAGCTGGCGCCATCACGCTGCAGCATCTGAGAAGTGGTGTGCACCCGTCTCCGATCCGTCTCTTCCGTCCGAAGATGCGGATAACACGCCCCCCCCCAGAAAACACATGTACACACCGAATCCACTGCAGAGACGGTCATCTGATCGCCGGCGCGCCCGTCTGTCCTGCAGCATGTGAGGTCCTGCCGAACTGCGCATGCACACACATGCACAGTGGACTTGCCTCACTCTCCGGTCTGTGGCTTCCTCCCGGCATCTGATAGTGCTGGGGATGACCTGCGCTGCGGCTGGGGGGGGATCTGTCTGATCCTGCCGCCGTGTTTCTCTTTTGATGCAGCTCAAAAAAGCTGCACTTTAGCCGTGCCTTTTCCCCCAGTGTGACCGGGGCCTCAGTCCACCTTCCCTTGGTAGTTCTGCCTGCCAAACAAAGGGTTGCGAACTCCGAGATGTGAAATACCTGGAAATTTGGGGGTGGCACCTGGAAGGGGTGAGGTTTGGGAAGGGGAGGGACCTCTGTGGGGTACAGTGCCATAAATTCTACCCTCCAATGCAGCTGTTTTCTCCAGGGACACTGTTCTCTGTGCTCTGCAGATTGTTTGCAATTCCAGGAGATTGCCAGGCCCCTTATGGGGGGGGGGGGGGGCAACGAGGGGGGATTCTAATGTCCTGGCCCCACTGGTGGACCTCCTGATGACACCTGGTATTTCTGGCCACTGTGTGACACAGAGTGTTGGACTGGATGGGCCTTTGGCCTGATCCAACATTGGCGTCTCTTATGTTCTTATGTTTGCCAACCTCCAGGTGGTGGCTGGAGATCTCCTGGGATTACAACATAGATCAGGTCATCTGGAGAAAATGGCCATTTTGGAAGGTGGTCTTTATGGCGTTCTACCCCACTGAAGTACCTCCCCTCGCCAAACCCTGCCCTCCTTCACCACCCAAATCTTCGGGTATTTCCCAACCTGGAGCTGGCAACCCTAACCACTATACTTTCAGGTTTCATGAAAGCTTTGACTAGGAAAGTTGTAACATATATACCCCCCCCCCCCCCCCCCCAAGCATTAAGAACATGATCGAAAACTTGTTGACCTCATTGAAAAGCCTTGAACTGACTTCAGCGACAGCCGCATCAGGAAACTACAGCAGGCCGATAATAACAGAAGCCAGGCTTCTGAGGGTATGTGTGGGCCTATTAACTGGAAAAGCAAAAATACTAAATAGCTGCTGGGAAGAGGAGATGAAGGAGATCGATGAGGTGAATTCTCCCAGCAAGAGCAATAAAACAGCTTCTCTAAAAATGAACTTGAACTCCTCCTTTCACCAACTGGAAAGCATTTGTTTAAGAGTCTCCGTGGATGTGACAGGGAACTGCACACAGGTTTGCGTGTGTATGTGTGTGTAAGCAATATTGCCAAATAAGCAAAGAGAGCCTTAAAAATTAATCTGGGCACCTGAAGGAACATTAGAAAAGAAGAGGTACTTCAGAAAGAATTCAATTTGCTGTGCATTAACTTGAGCTCTGATACACATCATCTTTTTCTTTTTAACTGCTTGTTTTATCTAAACTGCTAAACAGCCACAGGAGTGGGGAAGAAAATTAAGGGATTTCAAATTTGTTGCTGCTGGCAGAATGACTTTCTTATCTCATCTAGGGTGAAGTTGGATGAGAGACTCTGTTTTAATAATCAGCGTCTCCCCAAAGGCCTCTCTAATAAAAAAAATGAACATAAAACTGCCTTCAGAGCCCTGCTGGTATCAGAAGATGCCTTGACTGAAACACCTCAGACTGTAAAGCAAAGCCTCTCTTGTCATCGATGGCTGACAATCACTTGCCCTGGGCAGTTCGCAGCATTGCAGCAGATCAGTTATATACTTGAAACGTCTGGACAAGCTAGACTGCACTATGCAGAACATAAACACTTGTAGCTACTCTGCTTACCTTGGCTGCACGCTCAGCCTCATCTGTGGGGGGGAGAAAACAGAATGGAGCAGGCAGGATGCCATTTAGTGAAAGCAAATAGCCTCAGTCCCACTCCCACGTTATTCTTTCCCAGGAATATTAGATCAGCTTGTTAGAGGATACATATTGTGTAACAATCTTCTTCCCCCAACCAAAACGTCTTGCAGCCACAACCCATTTATATCTACCCTCATTTGACAGATATATACATGAAATATGGTAAGAAACGGGGACCAAAGTCTAGGGAGTACAAGACAGCTGATAACACCTTCATTAATTCATCTTTGAGGCATGTGCTCCAATCAGAGGTCCTAGTGTTCCCTGCCTTAATCATTCCATGCACCATGATGACATGTGATCTGAATTAGGAGGAAAAAAATGGCCTCCAACATGATGCTCTGGGAATTTCCTCCAGTCTCTATGATTTTTACTATAGAGATTAGGAGATATTCCTAGACCATCACTCAGAAGTGATATCACATGCTCCCCAAACTTTATTCTAGGGATGGGCACTGGCCGAGGTCTGTGGCGGTACTCTGAACCAGCCTCACACAGACTGAGTTATTTGGCAAGTTTGGCTCCCCCCTCCTCCTGGCCATGGCTTACCACAGTCAGAAGAAGGGGTGGTCACCTTGGAAGGGAATTCTGTTCCCCCTTTCTCCCAACCATGGTGAGCCATGGCCGGGAGAAAGGAGAGGGATAACCCGGGAATGGGCTTCCCTTTCCCCTTTCTCCCAGGAGTGGTGAACTGTGGACAGAAGAAAGGAGGGGGGATCACCAGGAAAGGACTTCCCTTTCTCCTGGCTATGATGAGCCAGAAAAGGGTGGGGTCACCTGAGAAGAGGCTTCCCTTCCCCCTTTTTCCTGGCAGTGGTGAGCCATGGCTAGGAGAAAAGGAAGAAGGGATCTCCTGGGAAAGGACTTCCCCTCCCCTTTTCTCCCAGCCATGGCAAGCTGGGGGGGGGGGTCATCCAGATAGTGGTTTCCTTCCTTCTTTCTCCCTGCAGTGGTGAGCCGTGGCCAGGATAAAGGGTGGGGGGAATTGATCCGTAAGGCGCTTCATTTAAACCATCTGGTTTCGCTCACCCCCCTTCGAAGCAGTGGGGATCAAAACCAAAGTGTTAAATGGCTAGCAGCCATTTAAACCTAACAGCTGAGCTGCAGATCCCACCATTGTGAAATGTGAAAATGTGCCTTTGGAGTACTATAAAATAGATTGTACAGACTACAAACAAACCTCATTCTCCATCCAAGCACTGAAAGTAGTTCAATAATGTGTGACCTCAGATTTCAGGCTGAGGACAGATATAATTTATTTATTTATATTTATTTATTTAT
>NW_015173749.1:202452-222746 GCF_001447785.1 Gekko japonicus
GATGGGCTGACGGCATCCTCGGCAGGCTTCAGATGGAGTTCCTCTAGCGCACGGCTGCTCCGACTGTGGCTCCGGCTAACGTCCCTTAGGCTCTGCCGCGCTGCGTCTTCGCGCCGTCGCGCCATCACAGCTCCGCCTCCATCCATCGTCGCCGCATCCTCGGATCGCCACTGCTCCGCCGTCATTACTGCCGCCACCGCACTCCTGGCACACACCATCAGGAGGAGGGTGCCCCCTGCCACCTAGGGCAGGTACCCATTTGTCTACTCGTGAGTACACTTTCGAGCCGCTGGATGGGCAGGAGCTGGGACTAGGGCCGGGAGCTCACCCCAGCCGCGGTGGGTCTCAAACAGCCATAGTGGCTGTTCACTACTGTTGTTATTGCAGGCATCGAACTGCCTGCGCCACCGCTCCCTGCATTCCTGTTTCCCAGGAGCAGCCATTTTGGGGACATTTTGATCCCCAATGGTGTGGAAGTAATAAGAGGGTTCCTCCGCATTTTTCAAATGGACTGCAAGCCCACTTCCATAAATAAACTAATTAATTAAATGCCAATCAAAGCCTATTATCCATCCCCACACTTTGCTTCTGTATCCTCTGTTTCCAGTTCTGGTTCCAAAATGCCCCCCCCCCCAATAATGTCTGCATCATGGGTGAGAACGGGACGTTTGGGGGATGGCCATCTTGTTTTTAGAAAGTGTAACTTATGTCATCCAGAGGAGCATCAAAAATTATTTATCAACTGTGATGTATTTTTAATATTTTGTACTGTTTTTATTGTTTTATGTAGCAATATGCTTGTTAGCCGCCCTGAGCCTTCGGGGAGGGCGGGATAGAAATGTGAATAATAAAATAAAATAAATAAATAAAGTTAAGAAAGTGCCCATGTGCTTGAAAAAGGAGGAGGTTGCACTGCTCCCTGCTGCTGGATGTTTGTTAACATGCCCTACCTTGAACTGGAAGTAGGAAGGGACAAGACTGCTAGGTTTCAAGCGGCATTCAGTTCACTGCTATGTTTACCTGGCACTGCAGCACCATGAAGAGGAGCTGAGCCCTCTTTTTTATGTCTACTTTTAGTCTTAGGGGAGTTTATTGGAGGTCGGCCAATGTGCTTAGGATCACATTCAAGTCTGTTGAAGAGCACAGGTCCAGCCAAACTAGACCTGGGAGTCCACCTCTGTGGAGAAAGTGACCTTATCTTGTTTCTTATTCTGTGGTTATTTAAAAGTCCCCACCATTGTGTTTTCCTTTCCTTGTTATTATAACGCAGTAAGGATTGTGAGCCAAGTTTCATCTCCTTTTATCGTCATTAAACATTTCTATCCTACCCTTCCTCCAAAAAGGAAAGTGGTTCTTTCTACCATTTTATCATCACAATAAGCCTGAGGGAAAGGATAAACTACAGGAGAGTGACTATCCCAAGACCACCCAATGGACCTCATGGCTGAATGGGGATTGTAGTCTGCCATTAATCACTACGCCACACTAGCTACACTTCTGTATCAGAAGATGGAGGTGCAGGTATACTTCAATAGCTCTCCTTCAAAGCTCTGGGTTTCATTGCACCGTGCTCCAAGCCTGCTGTGGTATGCATGTCTCTCCAGCCTGTATACTTGTTTCTGTGCCATTCAGTGGCATCAATCCAGTGGAGGATTACTGTAGACAAAAGGAAGGCGGTCAGTGCTCTCTCTAAGCTGAGTTAGTGTGAGCTAACTCACAGTTTTTTAGCCTCTGACGTACACATTTTTGTCTTAGCTCAGGAAGGATGGCTCCAGAGCAAACTAATTGACACAGTAGCCAAATCGCTTGCTCACAACTTTAATGCCAGTAGCTCACAAAGCAGAATCTTTGCTCACAAGACTACACAGCTTAGAGGGAGCATTGGAAGGGGTTCCCCTCCCCAGGTCTCCTGTTTCCCAGGAGCAGCCGTTTTGGGGACATTTTGATCCCCAATGGTGTGGAAGTACTATTCCGCAGACAGAAATCCCGTCTGTTTGTGGAAATTGCCAGTGGATCCAAGCCTATTTTAAAAATTATTTGCTCCACTTATCTCCCAGTTCTCTCCCCAATGGGGACCCAAAGTGGCTTACAGCATTTTCTTCTTCTCCGTACCTGCAGCAATCCTGTGAGGTAGGTAAGGATGAGACTGGGGGGGGGGGCTGGTCTAAGGTTCTCCTCCCCCACAAGCTTCCATGGCAGAGTGGGAATCTGAATTTGAACCAGATCCCTGTCCGGCACTCTAACCAGTAAAGGTAAAGGTAAAGGTTCCCTTGCTCGAAAGCCAGTCGAATCCGACTCTAGGGTTGCGGTGCTCATCTCCGTTTCAAAGCCGAAGAGCCAGCGCTGTCCGAAGACGTTTCCGTGGTCATGTGGCCGGCATGACTAAACACCAAGGCGCACGGAACGCTGTTACCTTCCCACCGAAGTGGTCCCTATTTATCTACTTGCAATTTCTTGCTTTCGAACTGCTAGGTTGGCAGGAGCTGGAACTAGAGACAGGAGCTCACCCTGTCTTGCGGCACCTGGGTCTTGAACCGCTGAACTACTGACCTTCCACAGCCTGCAGTTCAGCGTCTTAACCACTTGAGCCACCGCAGCTCTAACCAGTACACCGCTGCTTTGTCCTTCCTTCTGCCCTCTCATGCCAATATACTGGCCATGCCTCTGGCTTCTGCCATCACATACCATCCACATTCTCACAGGTGAATATGGGGATACCTTTGTGTAATCTTACATCATCAATGCCTGCCTCCACCAACTACATCTTGCTGAAGGACTATGGTTATGAATTAGTGCCAATTTAAGATACAAGAAAGGGGCTTCTGTTTCCTCAGAGCCGATTAAAACAAAAATAGTTCAATCATTTTCTAGTTTGTCTGTTCTACACCCAACAAAGGCTACATCAAGTTCAATATTAAAGTCATCTTTGCATTCAGGTATGTTTAACTATGATGTTCTTTTCAGGATATAGATTATTCATTTAAAGCTATTGCTGGGCTCCTTTAAAGCAAAAGCCATTGTGAACAGACACAGTTCAAAGGGGGAAATATCTTAAGAAATTTCATGTCCATGCTCCGTTTCTTTGTCGAAGAGTTCCAGACCTGCTTTGAAAACTAAAAGGAAGAACACCAGCTCTATTATTCCTGAAGTGAAGGCTATAGAATCATTTAAATGCCTACCAGAGGCATTTTACATTAGAAATCTGGGGGAGGCAAAATAAGTTCAGAGTTTCCACACAGGTTATGATGTCTAAGGAGAAGAGACAAAAGACAATTATGCATACACACAATCTAAGCCTTAAAGCCATGCTATCATTTACTTCTTGCAGCTTCTAGATTACAGAGTAATTTCAAGGGAAAGACAAAAAAGGTGTGGGGTTTCTTTTTTGTTTTGTTTTATCTTAACCAACATGGCATTTAAAGGTCTGGCGCAACAGATTCGCCACTTCAGAGATCCAACTTAAAGCTTTCAAAATTCCTTTTATTAAATAAAAACCTGAAATGGAATAAAGACGCCTCAAAAATCTAATGCTCAGCACCACTTCATATATTGCACTGCGGCAAATGTACACTATCCACAGTGTGTTTATAGAGCTACAGCCACACCTGGATGAAGTCTGCCTCAGACGTTCTGCAAATCTTACTGACATTCTGTTCAATCCCTTCCAAATTCCTATACTCAGGCAGGAACCTCCACATTCTTTTCAAAGACCAAGATGAGTTGGCAACAATAGCTTGCTTTAATCCTGACTCTCTGGCACACATGTATAACCTACATTTGTAACACCTGTACATTACACACCTACTCCAGCCAACTGATCCAGCTGCCTTCAAAGGGAGAGTATTAATCAAATGCTTGACTCTCTAATTAATGTTCATCAATGGGACTTTCAAGTGTTCAACTTTGACTGTATCCTACTTTTGTTTTTCTGTGAATTTTTCAACACGTTCTGGAAACATCTCAAAAACATACAGTGTGTACTTCTCCTCAGAAATTTCTAATGGCCATAACCCTTTTTGAGTCTTGATTGTTTCCATATCATGCTAGTTAATGTTTGAATCTTATATTCCCAAAGGAAAATAATAGCTAAACCATGAAAATGAGCAACATACCGTCCAGTGGACATCAGTCTAATCCAGATGTAGATACATATTCACATAATGTATCTAGCTTCACCAGAATATGGTCAGAGAAACACATTCTGATGTGACTTATTATTTATTTAGTACATTTTGTTTTCTCCTTTTCCCAAGGAACTCAGGGCAGCATACATCACTCCCCCCTCCTCCATTTTATTCTTACACTAACTCCATAAGGTAGCTCGGAGGAAGTGATTGGCCTAAAGTCATCCCAATGAGCTTCATGGTGAAGTGGGGATTTGAATTTGGGACTCTCAGATCCTAGTCTGTCATCCTATCTACTACATTACCACACATATATCATTCTCTCCTCCATTCCACCCTCACTACCACCATATGAGGTCACTCAAGCTTAGAAGGAATGATTGGCCCATGTTCGCCCAATGAGCTCCATGACTGATTAGAATGTTAATCTCCCCACTCCTAGTCTGACACATTAATCATTACATAAAGCTGGGTCTCTCTCATATGCTTGGGGAAAGGTTCTCAAGCCTGCAGATTTCCTTAGCTGGATTGTGGGGGATTGTGAGAGACAGGGGTCATTTCGTAGAAAAAGAGGTGCAGGAGCTTGTTAGCATAACTCATTAGCATAACTGTTTTGCATATGCCACACCCCCTGACATCACTGAAAGTGTGTCAGAAGGCAACACCCACCGCTCAGGCTCCACTGGACTGTTTTGGATTGCTAGCTATTGGGGGGGGACGTGCAGATCTGCCCTCACAGAAGAGGGAGAGCTTGTACCTGAATAAACCTTGGCCTTAAAGGTGCCACTGGACTGTTTTGGACTGGGGGGGGCTCTGCAACTTACCTGGCTGCTTCTTGCTCTGACTGAGGGCTACTGGGAGCAGGGGGTGGGGCTTGTTGCATGTGCCCGCCCCCTGGGCTCTTTACTGCCAGAGCTCCGCTCCTGTGCGCTCATGCAGGAGATGATACCTGGTGAGAGATAAAAAGATGTTCAAGCCATGATCTCAAGGCCCCTTGTCAGTATCCCATATAAAGGGCTCTGTAACTTGAACAGGTACAAGGTGGAGCTGGGATCATGTCTGGCCTTCTGGGATGAAGAAGGTAACCCAGTGGCAGCCTCCACTTACAAATATATAAGCCCGTGGTCAATGTCGCGATCAGCTATAACCACTATTTCCCATTGGGATGAAAGTCTCAGAGATTGCATCCCTCATTCAAGAAAGCCTCCTTCCCAACTTTCAGGTCAATGACCCCATTCTTGAGACAAACACCCAACACGTATATGACTCTAACATTACTCCCCCATCAAATTAGGATGACGGTGAAATTGTAGCTGTCTTCCAACAGATCCTTCCCGCCAAATTGCAGGCTGAAATGATGAAAGCACCCCATTTTACAGAGTGTTGGATTTCTCCATTGCACATGGAGGCATGGGGCTGCTCCCCTTTCTTTTTGCTTCATGGGGACAGTAACTTAAAGATGATGTGATTCAATGATAAGTGAAAGCCAAAGGCGGCCAGAGACATTGCAGGACCACTGAGGTGGGCAGGAATATCCAGAACTCCTATCAGTTTCAATCTGAAGGTCAGAAGAAAAGTCATTTAGATTCCTACCATAGTATCCCTCATTATGATGTATGGGTGTGAAAGTTGCGGCCCTAGGGGGGCCTGAGGAGGCCCGTTGCTATATTCCTGGGGCCCACGCCAGAGCACTGCGGCCCCAGGGAGGCCCCAGGAGGCCCGTATCCACCTTTCCGGGGCCCACGCTGGAGCGCTGCAACCCTGGGGAGGCCAGAGGATGCCCGTCGCTGCCTCCCTGGGCCAGCGCTGGAGTGCTGCAGCCCGGGGGAGGCCAAAAGACACTCCCCACTGCCTCCCAGGGTAAGTGAGGGATCCGCGGGGGTGGCGGAGGCTTGATTGGGGGAGTTGGGGGGTGGGAGAGCCTCCCCTCATCTCTTTACCCTCTTTATTTCCCTCCTTTCCTTCCCCTTCCCTTTTTTTCTCGCTTTCCCTTCTCTTCCTTCCTTCCTCTCTTTTCCTTCTTCTTTCCTTCTCGCTCTTTCTTTCTTTGCCTCCTTTCTTTCGCTCCTTTCATTCTGTCCTTTTCCTCTTTTTCTCCTTCTTCCCTTCTCTCTCTTTCTTTCCCTCCTTCTTCCCTTCTCTCTCTTTCTTTTCCTCCTCCTTCCTTCCTTCTTTCCTTCTCTTTCTTTCACTATTTCCTTCCTTCATTCCTTCTCCTTCCTTCTTTCCGCCTTCTGCAGCTCAACTCTAGTGAGAAGGGGTTTAAACTTTAAACCCCTTCTCTGTTCGCTTCCCTCCCCCCGCTGGCTGGGGAAGAGAAGGGGGGGCTTTTGAAGATGCCTCCCCCCCTTTTGCTTCCCCTTCTGACATCACTTCCAGTGATGTCAGGGGGCATTGCATATGCTAATGAGCTATTATGTGAATAGCCTAGTAGCTCATAAGCATACTGTATGCTAATAAGCTCCTGCAGCTCTTTTTCTACAAAAAGACCCCAGGTGGTGCCTATTTATCTACTTGCAATTTCTTACTTTCAAACTGCTAGGTTGGGAGGAGCTGGGGCCAGAGATGGGAGCTCACTCCGTCATGCGGCACTAGGGTCTTGAACTGCCAAACTGACTAAATTGAGGCTATCATAATCTGGTCACATTCGGAGGTCAAGGGTCACTGGAAAAGACAATAATGCTAGGGAAATTGGAAGGTAGCAGGAAAAGAGGAAGACTCAACATGAGAAGGATTGAATAAGTCAAGGAATCAGTCAAGGAACAGCCCTCAATTTGCAAGACCAAGCAAGGCTATTAATGATAGGATGTTTTGGAGGTCATGACTCATTATTTCATAGGGTCATTGTAAGTCAGAAGTGATTTGATGGCATTTAACACTCTCTCTCTCTCTCTCTCTCTCTCTCTCTCTCTCTCTCTCTCTCTCTCTCTCTCTCACACACACACACACACACACACACACACACACACACACAGTGTGTGCTACTTTTATACTTTGATTTGTTATTATCCACAGAAATATACAGGACCATGAGACAGCACACAGAAAGATGGCTGGCCTAGTCTCTCTTAAATGGCATCTCTTTTTCTATTGTCTTTACTGTTTTTGCAACGGGAGTCATAAACGGCATCTCTTTTATTTGTTTCTGGGGAAAGTTACCCGAGTGTTTACTTTGTTAAAAGCTTTTGTGGCTTAAGCTCTGGGTACATTAGAGATTGCCTCTCACCTCAGCTTCTAATTTACCTCATCAGTTGTGATTAGCGGGAACATACACACTTGAGCTAGGAGATTTGTAGGTCTGAGAGCAGGTGATACTTAATTCCCACTGGAAGGAACTTGAATGAGCTTTACCTAGTCTGCTGGCAGAGCCCAAATTGTTTACACTGAGGACATGTTACAAATCTGACTCCTTTTCTTAAGCCACTTCTGAAGTCGTGGGCTCAAACCGTGAGTTCAGCTGCTGGCTCTTCTGTGTATTGTAAAGCCAAAGATTTCTAGAACTACTTTCACTGCTACCACTAGTACTATTAACTCCTACTAATATTATTAATATGATCTTAGTTAATGACAGGATGGTGTAGGTTAAGGCTCATGGTCAAATTTAATGGAAAACTACCTTGTTAGATATGAGGATGTTTGAAACTTGGGATATTGGAGAATATATCAGCTAATGATTTCTGTGGGAAAACGAAGTATCTCCATTGAACAGTGTAAACTGGCAGCAGTTGGGCATTTTGGATCAACGCATTAAGAATTATTTATGTACTATGTTTATATCTGAGATTCACAAGCCTTTGGTTCTTTGAAGGGGGGTTTACTTTTTGCGGGGAGCCTTGCTTTAGTCTCCTCTTGGTTCTTTTTTTCAAAAATCCAAGTTCATATTATTCTTTTACAGTCTAATGCTCTGATTTTGTGTGTTGTTTTCTGCCATCCATTTTTTTAAAAATTGATTAAACTGAAGTGAAGTGCTAAAAATATAATGCTCTTATGGGGAGGATAATTTCTTTTTTCCAAAACTCACTTTGAAAAGGTGCAGCTATTGAAGGCTCTAGTAGGAGGATAGGGAGGTTTGGGAAGACATTGCCTGCCTCTGAGCATTTGCAAATGAAATCCTGACATTTCGCAGAACCTCCCTTCTTGACTCTCCTCCCTTCCCATTTCTCTTTCATCAAAACAGAATTGATTTGTAACAGAGTCTAAATCCCACCCCCCCAAAGGAAAACAAGTTAATTGTTTTCAGAGAGAAATTGGGTACGGAGGAATGAAGAGAATTTATCTTACCAACATTATAAAAATATCCTGTGTCTGAACTGTATATTCCCCCCCCCCAATGCTGTATGAATAGGAAGGCATTATCCCCAGTTGTTTAAGTTTTTCCTTGCTCTGGCACTTTGCAATTTAGCACAGACAAGCACTTAGGCTAGTCATCACCAGCATGGTGACTGGGAATACCATGGTGCCTGCAGATGTGTTTACTGGTGTCTGCTTCCTTTCCCACCAAAGAGCCAATCCAACTTTCCTTCACTTTGGTCCTTTCCGCACTTGGATCTCATTCCTGGTTTTATCAGAGTTCAACTCGCAACACAATACCTTGCATTTATCCCTGGTTATAACAGCATCCGTTTATCCCATGACAACTGTAGGGTGAAACGGGGGTGACCTCAATGTAATGTGGAAACAAAAAATACACCAAGATAATTACAGGGGTGAACTTGAGTATAGTGTAGAATGTAAAAATACCCCAAGATAATTACAGGAGTGAACTCGCGTGTAGTGTAGAATGTAAGTTCGGGGACAGGGTTGAACCAGGATTTAAGGTCTAGTGCGGAAAAGACCTTTGTTGAAGTAAGAGATGCTCCAGAAGAGCCCAGATGGTATCACCATTGTGTCTGCACCCAATTGAAAGCAGTTGCCTACATTAGAGGAGCTATGTTACCTTCCTGCTTAACTTTCAACCTAGAGGAGCTTTGTTACCTTCCTGCTTAGCTTTGAACCTTCCAGCATATTGTGATTTTACCCAGCGTCCACTGCAGCCATTTTGTTGTGATGCCCATTACCTATTCTCAGAATTCAAACAGTGGCCACAGGTTTGACAAGGTTGGGGGTCACCTGATTTAGACAGTCTCCAATCTCCCCTTCCCCACAAGACAAAAACACCTTAGGAAATCACTCCTAACACCGAATCAACACAACTGCTTTTAGTAGTTTCTTAGTGATAATATTAATACTGATGATATTCTAGTTTGGCCGATAGTTGGGATCCAGCTCCTGGAGTAGAAGTGTCCAGCTTACCTTTTGGTTCATTTCTGGATCACTTTGACTCATTTGACATGATGGGCCTGCGAAGGCCACCACTAATATTCTGGATTGCAGCCTGTCTTCGTTGCTGAAATTTTGTAAGGATCACCAGCAAGCCCCTCAAATCCATCATAAATCAATCACTGAAAACTGGAGAAAAAGGCAGAACCCCTTTCTATAAATAAATGTTTAATAAAATCTGGTGCACTACACTATTAGACTAACATATTATTGGAGAACCAGAAGGAACAATAAAAAAACACCAGATAAATTTAATAAACACTGCATACAGTTTATTAAGCTCTGCAATGAGAAAATAAGTGACAAGATTTACCCATTTGCTTTTTACAATTCATTGTAGATTATTCTGTTTCTTGTATGAATTTTTCTCTTTTTTGTATATATATGTATATTTTCTCCTTTTTTCTTTGTGTGTATGTATGCAATTATAAACAACAGGAGGCAGATATCCATCCATTACTTAAAAAAATGACTAGAGAAGAATGCTGTAGCCAATTATCATCCAGTCTCTAATTTGCCTTTCCTGGGCAAGCTGACTGCAAAAGTTGTCTCAGAACCACTCCAACTTGGATGACTCCTCTGTTCTTCAGTCAGGATTCAGGATGGGGGAAGATGGTGTTGGCGGCTTTAGTCAGTGACCTCCGTCTGAATGACGACAAGGGCTGAGCCTCCTTTTGTTCTTTTTTGATATATCTGCAGACTCTGATATGGTGGACTATGCCATCTTTTCGAGATGTTTGGAGGCAGAAGGACGTATTAAGGAATGTGGTTTGGATTGCCTATACCTTTCCTCAGGAATCAGATGCAGAGAGTTGCTGTGAGTCCATTTTTTTGGGTCAGCCAGGGACTTGTCCTGTGGAGTGCCACGAGGCTCAGTCTTAACCCTCATACTACTGAGGGCCAAATGAGATGCTACGGCATCTACATTTCTGACCTGTGGGTGCCATTGCCATTTTAGGCTATTTAAAAATGTCACCACCCTCAGGATTCAGGATGGGTGAAGATGGTGTTGGCGGCTTTAGTCAGTGACCTCCATCTGAATGAAGACAAGGGCTGAGCCTCCTTTTGTTCTTTTTGGATATATCTGCAGACTCTGATATGAGATGACTATGCCATCTTTCCGAGATGTTAGAAACTAGAAGAACGTATCAAGGAATGTGATTTGAATTGTCTATACCTTTCCTCAGGAATCAAATGCAGAGTGTTGCTGTGAGTCCATTTTTTTTTTTTTGTCAGCCTGGGACTTGTCCTGTGGAGTGCCACGAGGCTCAGTCTTAACCCTCATACTACTGAGGGCCAAATGAGATGCTACGGCATCTACATTTCTGACCTGTGGGTGCCATTGCCATTTTAGGCTATTTAAAAATGTCACCACCCTGACTGGGCCTTCACTGCATTTTTAAATGGCCCCAGGTAATCGCTAAAATGGTGCCACCATCCATGGTTGGACGTAGATGTAATAACATCTTGTTTGGACCTTTGCCACCTTGTGGGCCCTGATCGGGCAGAAAGGTGGCATAAAAATGTGTTCAATAAACAAATAATTTAACTGTGTTAATGATAGGACAATTCGGAGGACATAAATTCATAGGGCCACCATAAGTTAAAAATGACTTGATGGCACTTAACACTCTCTCTCTCTCTCTCTCTCTCTCTCTCTCTCTCTCTCTCTCTCTTCTCTCTCTCTCTCTCTCTCTCTCTCTCTCTCTCTCTCTCTCTCTCTTTCATAGTTTTGGAGTTGGGTGTCATCAATAAGATGATGATACTCAGTTCTATATCTCTTTGTTGATACCACTGAGCAATATTTTCAAGGTGCTGAGCCAGTGCCTGGCTGCTTAGGTTGAATGGCTAAGATGAACAAACTATATCCGGATCCTGACAAGACATGGATGGAATAGGGATGGGCGCCCTTACCTGGATAGCCCAGGCAAGTCTGATCTCGTCAGATCTCAGAAGCTAAGCAGGGTTGACTCTGGCAAGAACTCGGACGGGAAACCTCCTTGAAATACCAGAGGCAGGAGGTGGCGGCAGCCACCCCTATGAATATCCTTCAGTCCTCCAATATGGGTCAGTCATCAGAGGTCACCATCACTCCCAGGTGCACATATAGTCAGTCACAAGAGGTTGCTGTGACCTCCAGGTGCACACACACTCATAGGCGCACACACAAAAAATAAAAGCGAAAGGAATAGGGATGGGTTCAGATTGGATCGGGATCTGTGGCAGCTCATGGACCAAACCCCAAACTGAACTGGCCTCACACAGACTGAAATGGTCTGGCAAGTTCAATTCCCCATTTCTCCTGGCTGTGGCAAGCTGGTGGTGGAGGGGAACACCTGGGAAAGGACTTCCCCTCCCATGGCCAGGAGAAAGAGAAAGGAATCGCCTGGGAAGGGACTTCCCTTCCCCCTTTCTCCCAGTGGTGGTGAGCCATGGCCAGGAGAAAGGGAGGGGGGATTGCCCAGGAAGGGTTGGATGGCTGGCAGCCCTTTAGGCATAACAGCTGAGCTGTGGAGGCCCCATCCAGCTGTTAGATTTAAATGATTGCCAGCCATTTAACCCTTTGGTTTTGCTCCCTACCACTTCGGGGGGGGGGGAGAAAACCAGAGGGTTAAATATATGGGTGAAGTGCCTCGCAGGGGGCATTTCACCCCCTCTTTTCTGCTGTCCCAGCTGCCTCAGGCTCCTTTGCATAGCTCATTTAAATGCTCTGTGTGACAGAGCCCAAGACACAGGAGCCAGCAGAGAGAGACCAAACAGCCAAATGGAACTGCTCAGTGTTGGTAAATGTGTGGGGAGCCCGTCTTCCCTAAACATCGGTTCCTGAGCCCTGAATTGGCCCAAGTTCCACTCGGATTTTGGCTCGTGAGGTGGTTCGTACCCATTCCTAGTCAGGAAGGCTGAGATTGTTGGAGGACATTGTATTTCCCACATCTGATGGTCTTTGGTTGACTCACAGCAACTCAGTTAAGTGTCCAGAGTTTATATTGGACCCAGAATTATTGCTGGAGAAGCTAGTTAATTTAACTGCATAAAATGTTTTCTTCTGTCTTCATTTAGCCCAGAAGATGGCTCACTTCCTTGACCCCACTGATTTGGCAACATGGATCCACACCACAGTAACCTCAAGACTAGTCTATTGCAATGGACTCTGTATGGGTCCTCCCTTGAACGCAACCTGGAAACTCCAATTTAACTGCATAAAATGTTTTCTTCTGCCTTCATGTAGCCCAGAAGATGGCTCACTTCTTTGACCCCACTGATTTGGCCACATGGATCCACACCACAGTAACCTCAAGGCTAGTCTATTGCAATGGACTCTGTATGGGTCCTCCCTTGAAGGCAACCTGGAAACTCCAGATGGTGCAGAATACTGCAGCTCAATTACTATTGGGGGCTAGGTGGAGTATGTATATTACATGTGTTCTGCAGTTTCTCCATTGGTTCCCAATTAGTTTTCATGTTCCGATCAAGGTATTGGCTATCACTAACAAAGTCCTTCATAGCCTAGGACCGACATTTTTAAAGGACCACCTCTTGGGTCAACTAGCCTCCAAACTGGAGGGGAGAGGGAGATTGATGATCCTCCACTCTGCAATGCTTGAGTTAGGTGCCCTGGTGAGAGGAGATGCGGGAGCACTTACACAGAGCTGTTAATGGGCAGCCATTTCCACTGGAAGTCCAGACCACCTCTCAGAATATGACCCACTGTGACAGGTATGCTCATCTGAGCAAAGTCTCCTGAAGCCCACCCTCCAAATGAGTAAGATAAGCAGCCTCCCATACATGAGCATTCTCTGTTGTGGCTCCCATTTTGTGGAATAGCCTGCCTGAAGAAGGCTTCCACCCTTCTTATTGTTCCACAAAATGTATGAAGTAGAATTGGAGGGTGTTTTTATAACCTACAGCCTTATTCCCATTATGCCACTATTTATTGTATGCATTATCTTATTCTTACTGCATTGTTTTCTAATTTCTGTAATCTACTTTTTGCATTTCTTATGATACATCATGTCCTTTATGCTGGTCTATTGCCTTGTTTTCTTATTTTGTAATCCAATCTTCTTACATTGGTTATTGTAGGTCTTATATCATTTCAATTGCATTGTTTTTAAGGTTTTGTAACCCGCTTAGTGTCTCAGTGAGAAAGACGGACTATAAATAAAAATAAATAAATAAATAACCCCCCAGTTTATTCTGTAAATTCATTTTCCTGCTATTGGAAGAACACTTGGTATTAAAACAAAAGAAAACAGCAAAAAAAGCAGCCCAGTCTGACTGCCCATAAACCTGCAGGTTAATAACTACTGAGAAAGAACAATAGAAAGAAGATTTTTGCTTGTTAAATGTTTGTCATCTGAGGCTTGGACAAGTTACACCTATTATTTCCCAGTAATCCACTTTAGTAAGCAAAAGTAATACAGCCCATTAATACTGCTTGAAAGCAAACCCAAATCAGCAATTCCAAAAAAACTTTGCTCTAAAGAAATTATATTTGTAAGATGAATGATGCGCTATTACTAGAAATTGCTCTTTCCCATTGCCCAAGCGAACCGGCATACCTTTATATAATAAAGAAGCTGACTCTTCCAATCCATTCTGCTCCAGAGTTTTTAGCAATGCTTAATAAGTTATTTCCCAGAGCTGGCTCCATGCCAGTTGTGTGGCAGTGCCTATTTTTCATTATCGACAAACGAAAATAGAAAATCATATTAATGGCAAACTACCTTTAGCAAACGGCCTTCGGTGCCATAGTGAAGAAAGCAAGCCTCCCAAATGTTCTGGACTGTACAGATTAGTGGCTTGCTTTGAGGAGTTTTAAAAGTCTCTTTTGAAAATGGGTGCCTCACATTATCAGTGATTAACCCCACGGCACTCTGCTTTCCCCACTGATACTCATTGGTGCAGTGGGTGGGGGGGGGAGAAGGGTGACATGGGGCCCACTGATGCCATAAAATCACTTGCATCTGTGTAACTGAAAGTGATGTCACTGCACTTTTACCATGGAGTTTCAGGTGAATCCTAGAGCCTCCTTTGTTCTGGTGGCAATTTAGGGTTGCCAACTCCGGGCTGGGAAACTCCTAGAAGTTTTAGGTGTGGATTCTGTGGAGGGTTCTCTGGAAGTATACCAGCAAGGGAAGATGAGTTCACCCTCAACAGGATATGTTGTCATTTGTGTAATGGATCTCTCTCCTCTACCCTACTCAGTGTCCCCCCACCCTGCCCCACTGTGTGTCCTTTTTCTTTTTAGCTTGTAGAACTGAGGCCTTGGCTGATATGAGACACTGATAGATGAGTCCATTTTTTCAGTTTTTTCTTGACAAAATTTAGGAAGGCTTCTGAACTGTGTACAGCAGTCAGGCTTCTTTTCATTCACATTTTAATAGCTGAGCTTAGGGGTATACAACAACAACAACAAAAAGAGGTGTTTTTAAGATCTGGGGAAAAAATCAATATTCCCAGGTTCCAAAAAACCAGTATGGTATTTGGATCCAGGTTTTGTGTTGTTGTTGTTGTTGTTGTTTTTTTTGGGGGGGATCCAGTGTTTCTTGAGCCCTTGACTTGGATAGCCCTGGCTAGCTTGATCTCATCAGATCTCGAAAGCTAAGCAGGGTTGGCCCTGGCTAGTAAATGGATGGGAGACCTTGAAGGAACACCAGGTTTGTGACACAGAAGCAGGTAATGGCAAGCCACCTCTGAGTTTCTCTTGCCTTGAAAACCCTACCCAGTTGTCATAAGTCAGATATGACTTTATGGCACTTTCCACCACCAATATTCTTGGCTCCATTATTCTCGATGGGAAATCTTTTCAGAGGCTAGTTGGCCATGTGACAGCAATGCAGATTCTTGTACTTAGACAGATCATGAGAGAGAGAGCAGGAAGGGTTGCCTGAGTGCTTAGTTCTTGTGACCTTTTCTTACATGTCCAGGGAAATGCTGGTCACGACTTTGGGATCAGGAAGCAATTTTCTGCAGGCCAGTTTGGCTAGGGATCCTGAAAGGCTTTTTTTTTGCCATCTTCTGGGCATGGAGTTGGGGTCACTGGGGGTGGAAAGGTATTTGTGAATCTCCCACATTGTGCAGGGGGTTGGGCTAGATGACCCTGGAGATCCCTTCCAGCTCTATGATTCTATGAAATTAGGTGCCCCTAGCCATCCTCCATTGTTTCCTATGGAAACAAAAAAGCAAAAAAAAATGTAAAACCTAAGAATCTCCTCCTATCGGTTATTACAAGTTATTGCTAAACCCAACTTATGTAAGGCCCAAGATTCTGAAAACGTAAAATCAAAGAAGCTAAACCTATGTAAAATGTGAGATTCTTAATAGAGCCATCCTTCCTGAGCTAAGAGAAAAAGGTGCAAGCCAGAGGCTAAAAAACTGTGAGCTAGCTCATACTAGCTCAGCTTAGAGGGAACTTTGGAGGGGACTAGGAATGTTAGTCCTCTGCTGGCAACCCCTGGGAACATTGCATGTGGGCAGAGACTGCTTGGATGTTGCATCTGCTTTCAGAAGAGGAAGTGACACTGCAATGCACTATGAATTTTCAAATCTCTATGGTAGGAACCTTAGTGATTTGAAACTTCCTAGAGCATCCTGAATACTGACCTGGGTAGTCCAGCCAATCATGTTCTTGTCAGATCTTAGAAGCTAAGCAGGATCAGCTCTGGTCAGTTTCTCGATGGGAGATCACCAAATAATATCAGGATTACTACTCAGAGGCAGAGAATGGCAAACCACCTCTGAATGTCTCTTGTCTTGAAAACTCTATGGGCCACCTTAAGAGAAAGAAAGAAAGAAAGAAAGAAAGAAAGAAGAGCACCCTGATATTATTTCTTGGCTGGAGGTTACACACTGGGGGCCTCTCAAACTTATCTAACTTAAGGCCTCATCGTGTCATAGTGTGGCCCTGACTGAAAAAGAGTTGTAAATGGACCTTCCGGCATGTCAGTCAATTAGAGGAAGAACTGTATTGAAAAGTGCATGTGGGGTTTTTTTTACACATGGACAAGAGCAGTGGAGAGAATGAGAAAAACGATTTAAGGGGGGGCGCACGTACAGCTGGTTAGAGACGTACTGATCTTTCACAAGTCAACAGCATTATTTACACCCCATTTTTCTTCTCAGTAGGGATCCGGTGCCGCTCACAAAACCATTCTTCCCTTCTCTGTTTTATCCTCACAACAACAACAGCCACAGCCCTGTGAGGTCACCCAGGAAACTTCAATGGCTCAGCGGGGGTTCAAACCTGGGTCTCCCAAATCCTGGTTTTACATTGTAATTGCTCCACCAAGCCGGCTCTCTTATTGTGCATTTTCAGACCGTTCTCTTAGCCCTGTGATCTAAATGAACAGGAAATTCCCCTTACCTAACTTATCATACAGAAACAGTTATCATGGCTGAAGTATATTCTGTTACAGTCAATTTGTTATCAATAGAAGATCAACAGCAGCTTCTCCTTTGTCCTCTCCTTCTGTGTCAGGCTCCAGTGCATCTCGCTCGAGATGGATATTCCACACGCTAATCATTCTTGGTGTTACTTAAACCAAGGTTGAATGTTTTGGGTGCTTTAATTGCATTTCGCTACGTTTACATCCTTTCAGACTGCTGTAAATTATTCCTTTCCGTCCTTGATGTTTACAGCCTTCAAATATTTGTAGACAGTCATTAAGTCCACAGGAGCCCCCATCACTGCTTAGCTAAGCTGTACATATTTCTTTTAATCTTTCATTCCAAGCCAAATCTATCAGCCCTTAATTATTGATACTACTTTCCCCATGGATTTTGGCCAATAATATGAAACTTTGTCACATACAAAGGAGGCCAACACACCAGCATATGTTCACTATTGATGTATAGATATAGAAAAGCCAGATCCCCACTCGGGTTGCATTTATTTCTTCATTTTTCATCTCAGATGCAGGCAAATGGTTATTTGCAGTTGTATATGTGGACTTTTAATTCCGTATGCCATATATGCCTTGCTCAGTGGTAGAGCATCTGCTTTCCATGCAGACTGTCCCAGGTTCAATCTCTGACATCTCCAGTTTAAAGCATCAGGTAGTAGGTGATGTGATAGATCACTACCTGAGACCGTAGACATCCTCTGTCAATCAGAGTAGACAATACTGACCTTGCTAGAACGATGGCTTGACCCAGAATAAGGCAACTTCCAGTGTTCATATAGATATGGGGGGGGGGAATCAGAAAGTCCTCTTTTCTTCACAGGGACCTGTGGTTAAGATAACGTCAACACATTGCTGCACAAACAAAATACTGGTTTGGATCCAATGACTCCTCTCCATGAAATGAAAAGTCTTGCCCTGGCTCTTGTAAAACTTCCTCCATCAGAGCCCATCTGCTTCTGTGGGTGGAAGACATCTCACCGAGCAGAACGAAGTCATGGGATCCTGTCCATCCCATGTTAACTGGCAACATAAGCTACTCCACAGGTTCTGATCTCACACTATGTTGCATGTGATCCTCTGGGTATCAGCGTTCATCATATCACTATTAATTTAACCCGCTGGGTCTTCTAGACAGCATTCCAAGAAAGCAAGATCCTTGCTTCCAGTTTATGTTAGAAGAAAGTTCTACTAAGTCAACCCAGAGCTGCAGCCTTAAAAATCTGGATCCCACCTAGAATTTCTATGGGTGGTTTTTACAGACTGCCACCCTCCCACATCAGCCCTAAATGTTTCCCCCCAATGCTGCTCCCGTGGGATGCGGGGGGGGACACCCAGGAGCAGCGAGAGGGGTGTCAGAGGCCTCCTGAGAAAAAGGGGAATCTGCAAAAGACTGATTCCCACTGAATGAAACACATGGGGGGTGGGAGCCAATAGGGGCAAACCACGTTTCATGCCAGCCAATGGGAGGAAGGCACACCGGCCATGTTTTGTGGTGGTGGCCTCCTCCCCACAGCTTAGTTCAGTGCACGCTCTCCACCCTCCCTCCCTATTTCAAGAAGAAGAAGAAGAAGAAGAATTGTATTTATACTCCACCCTTCACTCAGAGCAGCTTGCAATCTCCTTCACTTCCTCTCCCCACAACAGACACCCTGTGAAGTAGGTAGGGCTGAGAGAGCTTGGAGAGATCTGCTCTTGTGAGAACAGCTCTGAGAGAACTGTGTGTGGCCCAAGGTCATCCAGCTGGCTGCGTGTGGAGGAATGGGGAATCAAATCTGGTTCTCCAGAACAGAGTCTGCCACTCTTAACCACTACACCAAACTGGCTCTCATGTTAAGGTGTCAAGCAGCACAAATTAGCTGGGGGGCGCTTTTTTCACCTGCTTCACACGGTCCAAGTAGAGGAGGTATAAATATACTTGGTTAATCTGGTTAGGCCCTAACTGGGATAGCAGGAAAAACATGGGTTAAGGGGAGTTCAATATGGTAAGCGCCCCGAGATAGCAGTGATAGAGGGGTCCTCAGACTGGGTTCCTATTGGCTGTGCAGTCTGGGTTGCTTGGTGAGGGCCTCTTTGAGGTTGGGGAATGACATACGACAAGCCATAAGGCTAAGCAGTACTGGGGGGGCAATGTCCCTCCACCCCCCCTATGCACACGGGTGTGAGCTATGAGCAGGGCCAGCTCACCCATTAGGTGAACTAGGTATTCGCCTAGAGCGCTGGGCCCTGGATGGGGTGCCAAACTGTGCCTCCCCCCCGCCAAAAGCCCGCGTGCTATTGCTGCTCCCAGCCACGTGGCATGGGGGGCGTGAAAGGGGAGCGCAAATCTGCCTCGCCTTCCCCCTCCGCCCGGGGTCGGCTTTTGTAAATCCAAATGTGGGGTGTTTTGGTTTAGAAACCTCGCTGCTGCCTCCTCGCTCGCCTAAAGGGGGAGAGAAGTAGGACTTCCTTCTCTCCAGGCTCTGCCTGGAGGTTGGCAACCCCATAATTGCGTGCACGGGGGGTGCCAGAAGGTAGCCCCGCCTAGGGTGCAAAAAAACCTCGGGCCGGCTCTGGCTATGAGGAGAAAGGTTCAGAGAGATCCCGGTTCTTTCTCAGAGCTGGGGTGATTTTGCCCGGTTAGAAGGCTTACCTTGCAAGCCAATCGCAACCCATGCTTTTAGAAGTTTACAAGTGGAGACCCGCAAGAAACTTGCGAGATGGTTATCCTATTCCTCACGCCTTTGCTTCCTCCTGTCTCCCCTACCTCTCTCACACTTTTTCTCCCTTCTGCCCCCCTTTCTTTCTCTCTCTCCTCCATGTATGGTTTGGAGGGTGGAGTGTATGGCATTATACTGGTCTGTAGTTTCTCCCCTCCTCAAATCCCACCCTCCCCAGGCTCCACCCCTCAAATGTCCAGGAATTTGCCAACCTGGAATTGGCAACACAATTTCCTTCCCACCCAACAGCCAACCTACCTTTATCTGCCTCTCTGTCTTCAACTTTCCATCTCCACACTCCTCCCCCACAGCCTCTACCTAGGAAAGTTACAGTCTTTCTCCACAGTGGAGACCAAAGCAGCTTACATTATTCTCTCCTCCTTTTTATCTACACAACAACCCTGTGAGGTTGGCTAGGCTGAAAGTATGTGACTGGTCCAAAATCACACAGTCAGCTTCCACTGCAAGATGGTGATCTGAACCTGGGTCTCACAGACCCTACTCTGAAGCACTAACTGTTACATCACACTGGCTTTCATAGGGTGGCTGCTGATGAACTGTAGCAAGCAGCTGGGCCTACTTGAATCATGCAAATCAGGTGGTATCAAGTCACCCAGAGGGTGCTGCGTAGGGATGCCAGCCTCCAGGTGGGACCTGGGGATCCCCTGTAATTCCTGCTCATCTCCAGACTACAGAGCTAACTTCCCATGGAGAAAATGGATGCTTTGAAGGGTGGACTCTGTGACATT
>NW_015173749.1:222891-244956 GCF_001447785.1 Gekko japonicus
CCCCTCCCCCCCTCCCTCCCTCCCTGAGAAGCCAAAAGAGGCCAGGAAAGGGCCCTTCCCCCACCCTTTTACTGACGGAGCCAGTTAGATGCCTCCCCCCCCCCTGAACGTTCTAATCTCTCTCTCTCACCATTGATGCCTGGAGTTAGATCCCTGCAGAGGCCATTTCAAAAGGTATTGGGAGGAATTCAGCCGTCCCTGAAGGGATTTTTTTACTTCTTGGATTTTTCTGCAGCCACAGGAACTATACTGACTATGTAGGAAAAGCTGTTGGGGCAGAGTGAGCTTCCTGTTAGTGGAAATAAGTATCCGCACGCGGCACCCTCTGTTGGAAATTAGAATATAAGATTAAGAAGTATATGAGCTTGTTATAAATAAATAAAGTTCCAGTTTAACCCATAATTGGTGTCGTGTTTTCATTCAGGGGTTGGATGGGCAAATCTCTCCTGTCCTTAAGACCACAGACATTTGAGGCAGGATCCAAGCCTAAGATGCTGTTCCACTGAATTCTGCAGGATTTGCTTTTGAGTAACAAGCTTAAGTTTATGCTACCAATGCACTTAAGATCAGTAGGTGATATATTGTAGACTAGGGGATGTCTTATCCTGATTAAATACTTAATGATAAATTCTAGTAGGCTTCAAGTTGCAAACTGCCCAACGAACATTGAATACTAGTGTTCTATATTTCTTGATCTCTGCCAGTCCGAGCAGGGGTAATTTTGTAGAAAAAGAGGTGCCGGAGCTCATTAGCATAACTCATTTGCATAACTCATTTGCATATGCCACACCCCCTGACATCACCGGAAGTGTGTCAGAAGGCAACACCCACCACTCAGGCTCCACTGGACTGTTTTGGATTGCTAGCTATTGAGGGCCAGGGGATGTGCAGATCTGTCCTCGCAGAGGAGGGAGAACTTGGTCTTAAAGGTGCCACTGGACTGTTTTGGACCGGGGGGCTGGGGGGAACTCTGCAACTTACCTGGCTGCTTCTTGCTCTGACTGAGGGCTGCTGGAAGCAGGGGCTGGGGCTTGTTGCATGTGCCCACCCCCTGGGCTCTTTACTGCCGGAACTCCGCTCCTGTGCGCTCCTGCAGGAAATGACCCCTGGGCAGTCATATAAGGCTAATATCCAGCATAGAAAGAGTAGCAACATTTTAAACCCAAACTGAATATTTTATTTATTATTACATATTTGCTTCTCCTCCAAGGAGCTCTGGGCAGTATATATGGCCAATGCGTCACCCATTTCATCCTCACAACAACCCTGTGAGGTAGGTTAGGCTGAGAGAATGTATGTGATTGGCCGAGGGCTGTGAGTGCCATGGCTGAGTGGAGGCTTGAGCATGGGTGTCTCCAGTCTCACAGTGCTATTCTAAACCAAATCACACATTTCTAAACCCAATGGGGTTAGAAAATTGCACTGTTAGCCTGGCACCCTAACAACTACATGACACTGGCTCTCAATAACATTTCTTTAAAAGAAAGGTTGCATTTTAATTGCAAGATAGTAATGGCAAAACATCACAATGGGGGGGGGAATCTATGCACTAGAAAAGCCAGTCCTATCTATTACATTATCAAAAGAATCAAATCAAATCAAGCTATCCATAGATTTTTTCATCTCTCATCATACATGTTACCTTTTTAATAGCAATGTGCTATTTTGCTTTATCCAATTTTGGTGACTATCTGTCTTCACCACCACGAGGCAAAATTGTAATAGTTCTTTCTGATAATGTATTCATTGTTGTTCCTGCAGCAGCCCTAAAACTGTTGTTTTTTTCTGATTAGATTTTAGCAGCCCATGCATAATATCTTTCCCTTTCGAGAATATCCACTCCAATTCAATATTTGCCAGCACCGGCTGGGGTGGCTATATTTCCTATATTTGTCCCTTGCCTCATTAAATTCTTTGTGTAGCAAATTGCATTAAATCAACATTAGACCTGAACAGTCTCTGTGCCGATACAAAATAAACACTTTGTTGTTTACACCTTTCCTTTCCCATTTTATGTACCAGGGTGGTGGTTTTTTTTTTTTTAATGCATCTTCCAACAAGATCAATCTACAAAGTACTCCAGTCCACAAACATAGCAGCTTTTATAGAGGCAATGGCAAGAGACAGTGTTTGTTGCACCAGCTATCTATGTATCGACCTATATATTAATATCCTTTCCCAGAAGGGATTTAGAACACCATACATGGCTCTCTCCCCCCTTTCCCCCTCACAACAACCCTGAAAGGTAAGAGAGGTTGAAATAAAATGATTGGCTCAAGATCACGCAGCTGAGCTGCCTGACTGAGCTGGGACTTGGGCCCAGTTTTCTCCAGTTCCAATATGACACATCCATTCCTGTGCCACAATGTCTCCCAAATAGGAATAAGAGAGTAAAGCTTTCTCTGAGCAGCTACTGCTGCCTGCATCCTTTGAGGGACCAGGGTTAACACAAATGCACAACACCAGGTGCTGGATGCAGAAGGTTCCAGACCCCCTGTTAGCTTCATACTACTAATGGGAAATCCAAATGCAGAAATCTGTTTTCACGAGCGAGATCAGCCTCCTTCAATCAGGGACAAAGTTTTGGAAATGCCTTTTGATGTTTGCTACGGTCAAGGACTCATTGCCTTTCCTCTGCCATGACCTTCCCTGCAGAGGGGGACCTGCAAGGCCTCCGATTGGAGAGAAAAGAAGTTGCACCACTTTGTCCCTCATCCTCCCCTTCTTCTTTTCTGTATCCTCTGTGTTATGTACGCGGACCACCACCAGGGGTCCATGGCACAGTCAGGAGCTTGGCTCCCCTGAACAATAGGAACCTAGGATCCTAGTTCCCCCAGCACCAACCAATAGCCACTTTGGTGGGAAATTCAAACCCTCCAATGGGACTAGGGGCTGCTAGGGGGGTATGTATATAGTTGCCCTTGTCGGGCCGTTAGTCTGATGTTAAGTACAATAAACGTGTGCAAACGCATGTCATCGTCTGAGTCCTCCAAGCGGCGAACCCAGTACTTTTCACTCTGCTCTTCCATACTGTCCAGGAGTACTCTATCCTCCCTAGCCAGCTGCAGATCCTCCTTAAAGAGGCCACACCCTTCCAATCCCCTCCCCTGGCTTTCTCCTCCCCTTTACCCTTCATCCAACCAGAAGTGTCCTGTAGCTCTGTCTCAGCTGCAACTGCCTCCTAGGTGGCTCCCCCTCTCAGGCAGGGCTTGATGATGTGACTGGCGGAACCCTGCTACCATACTCTTTTACTGAACCCAGAATCTGCCGTCCCACCCTGCCAGCTCTGCCTGCATCCTGATTCCTAGCATGGCTGCTGCAGCTTCCAGTAGCGTATCGTTTGTCTCAGCCAAAGTGAGTTGCCCCGGCAAGTCTGGAGTGGGTCCTGTCACCAGACATTTCCGTAGAGGAGGACCAAGACAGTAAGATCTTTAAAATGACCTAGTTATTATGAGTATGCATGAGGGCGTCTGTGTAGGGATGCTCAATATGGTAAGGAAAACTTGGGTACCGATGCCTCTTTCTTGTGGGATCCTTGTCGGAGAAGGTCAGGCCAGGTATGGTAGGCAAGGCTTGCCTTGTGGCTATGTTGCCTGCGAAAGCAGTGCTTTACTTTCCCACACTTACTCATTTAAGCCATTTTATCCTATCTTTTCTTAAGGCAGCTGCCAACAATAGCAGCAATAGGCAACCATAATTTATGATGCGATAATGAACTGGTCTGTGGAGAGGCGGCCTATACATTTCTCACCTAAATAACAAGATCAATATATATTTATTTATTTATTTATTTATTTATTTATGTATTTTTACCCCGCCCTCCCCGCAAGTGGGCTCAGGGCGGCTTTGGTAATTCTTATATTCTTTCTTATTGATCAACAAGAATGATTATTCTCACACCCCCACGGGAGTTATTTATATAACTTGGGATCAGAACTCTGCTTGGAATACTCCAGGTGCTGCTCCAACATTATATAAATAGCCCTCTGTGGGGGGGGGGCATTTCAGTGTCTGGAAATGGTCTGGGGGGAGGCAGGAGCCCCCACCCAGCAGCTATTCGAGCTGCAAAAGACTCCCTCTTATCCTTAAAATGACATTCCTGCAGGGGATGTGACAGCAGACTGGGCTCAGGAAACCCAGAGTCATCTAGCAAACAAATGTATCCTGCATTTTGGCCCTTTGCTGATTCCTGAGTCACCAGGCCAAGCCACTGTCTAAGGAACTAGCTCATCCCCGCCCCCACAAACCTGCATTCAGATCCATTTTAAATCAAGCTGTTAAACTACAATAATTTTTTTAAGTCCAGTGATATTCTGTTATATTACCTGTTTTTTATGCACGTTCTATATACACATATCCTGTATGACGCAGCTCCTTTGAAAAAAAAATGTAGTCCATTTTCAAAATCATTTATAGTAGCAGGAGGATTATTCTGATCACTGTTATTATTAGGGTGTAAAATCATATAAAAGGGTTTGATTGACATCCGTCAGCATGATGGCTTCATTCATTTGTGAATGGGCATACAAGGACATCGCAAATTAATCAGCAAGGAAATCATTTTGCAATGTTAAGGGCGGGTTTTTAATTTACGAGATTTTATTCTTTGAATAGTTACACGTAGAAAACTGCATCAAAGAGCCCAACCCTCTGATTCAGATGCTCTGATAGCCATAGCACTGGACTCTGCCAGTGACATCTGCCAATCTTCCTGTCTCCAGTCTGTGCGTACCTGAATGGAACACCTGACTAAGAAATCCAGGGTCTTAAACAGTTTTGTATGTGCAAACACACAAAAAAGTAGGGCTAGAGTGAAGAAATGCACCCTTAAAATTCAACTAATTCCTTCTCTGGGATGTCCTTGCTTTCCTGCATGTATGACTGAAAGCTTCCTGAAGCAGTCAACCAGATGAATGTCAATCAAATCCTTATACATCATTCCACACCCTAATAATTATGATGATATAATTCTCCTGCTATTAGGAACAATTTGAAAATGGGTTATATGTTCAGAGGAAGAAGGCTTATTATCTGGTACTCAAAATTCTAACAAAAGATTGTCATCTGTTTAAAGAAAACACATGGAAATAGTTGGCCCCCTTCTGTACCGAGCTTTACATTTTGTATGCTAGGTGGTAACTCTCATGTTGGGGAGGAGCTGTGGCACAGTAGTAGAACATCTGCTTGGCATGCAGAAAGTTCCAGGTTCGATACCTGGCATCTACAGTTAAAGGACCTGGAAGTAAGTGATGTGAAAGACTTCAGCCTGAGACCCTGGGGAGCCGCTGACAGTCTGAGTGGACAATACTGACCCTGATGGACCGATGGGCTGATTCAGTATAAGGCAGCTTCATGTGTTCCATTTTTGGAACCTGTAGGGGTGACTGAATATGGCCAGCCCATACAAATACTTACTTCTGCAGAAGCACTTCGGCTGAAGGACGATATCATAAAAGTTTAGGATTGCCATTTGGCTCTTGCAAATATATTGTTGCTCATTTGACTGATGGACCCAGTGATTTGAGCACCAGACCTGCTAAAAATTCCTGCACCCTCCATAGTCGTAATATGAGCTCATTTGATTTAGCCTGCAGAAAAGCCAAAAACCAAGTTAAGCTCAGCTTTTTAGACCAAAACGATACAACTACTGCGAGATCCTTGCTTTCCTGATCTACAAATGAATATGAGAATATGTTAAAGAAGAAAGAGGATCAGGTTATGAAATCCTTATTGGAGGGAAATAATTGCAACTGCCAAAGGAAAATGAGATATGTCTCTCTGTCATCTAATCACCCCTTTACTGAAACCCAGAGGGGCAAACATAGCCCCTATATCAGCAGCTATCTGGGGAAACTATTTTGGAAATCTCTCCAAGAAACATGATGCTGAACCCAACTTAGGGTTTGTGATCAACCTACAGCAGTTCCCACACTAGGAACCTGTAACCCATTGGGAGCTACTTGAACTGTAAAAGGTAAAGGTAAAGGTTTCCCTTGCTCGAAAGCCAGTCGAGTCCGACTCTAGGGTTGCAGTGCTCATCTCTGTTTCAAAGCCGAAGAGCCAGTGCTGTCCGAAGACATTTCCGTGGTCATGTGGCCGGCATGACCAAACACTAAGGCGCACGGAACGCTGTTACCTTCCCACCGAAGTGGTACCAAAGCACTAAATATTGGAAACTTCCTTCCTTCCTCTGAAGAAAGCTCCTAACTGGTGGGCTGAAATGCTGGCGCCTAAATTTACACTGATAAATCATGAAGAAGTTACACCAGATTCATGGAAAATATTACAAATAACATTGATATATAAAAAGAACATAAAATGGATCCAAAAACTAGCAACCAATTAGTCTTTTGGCAGTTATGGGCAAGCAATGTGCAACCCTCCTGCAAAAGAAACTGCTCCATTGGATGGATGAGGAGAAAGTCATAGGTGATGAGCGTGCAGGCTTTAAAGAGGACACTCTTGTATGGACCATTGTTATACGCTGGCCATGCTGATAAGTAAAAATTGGTTAGATGCCCCTGGACATTTGTATTCAGCATTTATTAATTCAAAAGCTGCTTTCAGCTCTGTGTCCCAGGCTTGTTTATGGAACAAGCTTAATGCCACACGTTTGCCCACTAGATTGCTGAAACTAATTATGAATCTCTACTCTGACAATTTATTATATGTCAAATTAAACTACTCAGGATCCGTATCCAATCAAATCCCTGTTCGGAGAGGATTATGGCAGGGCTGTGTCCTTGTTCCCCATCTCTTTAATTTACATCTGAATTACTTTGTACTGGGGTTATGGGATACCTCTGCTCACCCACTGTGTCTAGAAGGGCATCCAGTTCCAGCTTTATTATCTACCGATGACTTAGTTTTGCTCTCCAGAACACAGATTGGTCTAAAGCAAGCAATAAAAGCCTTCATGACCGACTGCGGCAGTGAACTCCTAGAGATTAATTACGACAAATCTAAAATAATAATATTTACAAAATCTAGGAAGCAATTAATTAAAAGATGGAAATCTGATGTACGCTCAATGCAAGTGGTTCATGAATTCAGATATCTAGGGGTCGTGTTCCAGTCCGACCTGTCTTGGTTCAAACACATTCAATTTGTCAAACGGAAAACTGACCTAACTTTGTTAGCATTAAAGAATTTTTTCTTTAATCAAGGTGCTCACATTCAGTATACACCCACACTTCTTTTTTAAAATTTTTTATTAATCTATAGTACAATAAACAACAATGGGATTTGGTATAAATATGACCAACACAAAATTACATGTAATGAAACACTGCAACATACTGAGAAAAAAGACTGTGATAACATCCTATTGCCAGCAGACTGGGACGATATTTGGTCCTCACCATCTTTGCAATCCAAATCTTTGAACATTCAGTTGCAGAGTTATAAGATCCTTACCAGATGGTACCTCACCCCTATGAGACTCCATCAGATATCCAAAGCCAATTCTCCTCTTTGTTGGCGCTCCTGCGGGGAATCTGGCACTTTATTTTCATTGTTGGTGGGGGTGCACAGAAATTCAGCATTTCTGGTCCAAGGTTATCTTTTCCATCAAAAATATAACTGGGCACTCGATACCACTGCAACCTGAACTAATATTACTTGATTTATGGAATGCCCCCCATATACCCAAATGTAGCCAAGACCTTATTTCGACTCTGCTAATAGCTGCTAAGGTGGTTATTGCGAGTAGCTGGAAATCTACCGACAAACTTCTTCTTTCCTCTTGGCGTTTAAAAATCTGGGACTTTTACATCATGGACAAACTTTCTGATGCAGTGGCTTCCTCTACTAATAGTTCATGTTCAAAATCTACTTTATGCATGAAATGGTCTCCTTTTTTAGAATATGTTTTCAACAATGACACTTCTAAATTTGCTGTTCCTTCTCAGTATACACCCGCACTTCTGAGAGCTTACAGGATACTTGTATTGCCACGTGTGCTTTAGGGTTCACCGAGCTGGTTTTCAGGCCCAGTGGAACTACTCGACAAGCTTCAGATGAGCCTTTTCTGTAAAATCCTTGCTCCACATTTGTGTATGCCATCTTCAGTTGTACGGCTTGAAATGGGCCCTCCAAAAATCTCAGCCTTGATAGGAAAGCCATTATCAGTTTCAAATTTAGACTGCTTAATGCGGAAGACCTCCTGGTTTTCTCTCAGTTAGCAGCCCCTGAGTGCTGCTGGTCTTTGCGGAACAGAACCGTGGATTACAAAATCACTCAACTGAGTCCATGGAGGCCTATGGACCTCTTAACAGAGAGGAAAAGAGTGTTACTTTCTGAGAAACTTCTTAAACAGGACTGGGACCTTTTATTTGAAGATGTTGGAAGGAAAAGTTCCTCACTTTATGTGGGAATCAAATACCCAGTTGAATATGAAACCCTGCAATATCTCCACACTCTGACAGTTTCCAAATTGAGGCAGTCGTATATGATAGCTTGCTGCAACATATTGCCCACAGCACAAATGAAAAGTCATTTCCTTAGGACACCTCCAGAAGATTGCGATTGGTCTTTATCAGTGGTTCATTCATGTCTTTTTCTACTGTCCAAAATATGCTGCAGCCAGGGGGAAATTCCTTGTAAAGTGGCTTTCAACATGTTCGGCCACTTCAGATGTTCATAAATTAAGCTCATTTTTAAGTAATTACAGCAAAACTTGCACAACTGATATCACTAATTTAAAGTTTGTTGTTATTTCCAATTCCCAAATGTTCTTTGGTGTATGGCCTATGGGTATTAAACCTGAATAAAGTTAAGAGTATGGCTAGCCTTTGTAGAACTGGAATCTTTTCCCTACTGGTATGCCTGAATGCATCTTTAGGCTACTGTCAAGGGAGAGAGAAAGAGAAAAAAACAAACCCAGTACCATTAGCTTATCACTGTACTTTCTGTTTCCTTACAAAAACAGTAGGTCTGTTCTCCTGGTTTGTATTCCATTTGTTTGACTGCTGACTTAGACCTACCATAAGCTGCAAGGAGATGGGTTTCTTTATGGAAATGCATTTTACCTAATGCCAGGGTATTCTTTAGAAATACATGGCTTTTGATTCCCAAGACAAAAATCACATATTTTCTATTGTGGATGAGAGTCCAAAATAAAGGAAAGCATTCCCGAATATTACTATCAATTCATGGGGGGGGGGACTCTAGTAAAAATAGAGATTTTGTTATGCAAAATATTGTGGAAGTAAACATATTTCACAGCATGATGCTCAGTATCAGAGTCTGTTGGAATAGCCTTTTACCCTTGGAAACAGCAAGCCTGTCGGAACACTGAGTAGGCCATGGTCAGAGATATAGCCTGTGAACTATAATTAACAAACACTCTGAATTAGGAATGATTAAGAGCAATAGTTCAGGACCATGTGAAATAGCAAGTAGGCTGGCACTTTGAAGAGGCAGTGCTCGGGACTAATGATCAAATCAGCAAACAATTTTTTTAATTCGGTGGAGCAATAGCTCAAAGACCCTATGAAACAGCAAGTAGGTGATCACCCTGAGGTGCAATACCTAGGAGTTACAGCACATGAACCATCTAATCAGCAAATACTTTAAATTAGGAATGATGCAAACCAGCATCTCAGAATCCTGTGCAATAGCAAGGAGGGCAATATGTCATGGAGGTCAAGTTTTTGAACCTCCATTCCTGTTAGCTGGGACAGTGTGTGATCGAACCCCATACCATTCAGGCAGGATCTTATACAAGAAGCAAAGCAGAGATCACAGTTTGTTAATTTCTTTTATATTTATTCAGTCCCCCAAGAACAGGATTAATACTATTCTTCCTTAACTACTCATACTCATGAGTCATGCCTATGCTGTCAGGAGGCCACCCTGACAGGTAACAGATTGACAGAGGTCGAAGTTCAAGCAGTGAATACACTGCCTCAACCTTGTCCTGTTAATCTCCATTCTGTTATAGTGTGTCCCACTGCTATGTTGTTCTAGTTGCTTCCTCACTGGTAAGCCTCCAATTTATTAGGATCCATATATGGAAGAAGAAGAAGAAGAAGAAGAAGAGATTGGATTTATACCCCCGCCCTTCACTCATTGTGTCAGAGTGGCTTACAATCTCCTTTCCCTTCCTCTTCCCAAAACAGACACCCTGTGAGGTAGGTGGGCCTGAGGGAGCTCTGAGAGAACTGCCCTTGAGAGAACAGCTCTGAGATAACTGTGACTGACCCAAGGTCACCCAGCTGGCTGCATGTGGAGGAGCAGGGAATCAAACCCAGTCCTCCAGATCAGAGTCCACCACTCTTAACCACTACACCAATCTGGCTCTCAAGCATAACCTTTGACACTGGTGATTGTTTTCAGTTAGGGCCCATTTGTTCTTCTATTCCCAGTCGGACATCTTTTCTACTTCATCACTCAAAATCCCACCAGCTCCTGCTTAATGTGTGAAGCCTTTGTCCTACTCATGTTTTTCAACTGTTCCATGCTTTCTTCTGCTTTCCACCAGCCTCAGCGTTTCCAATGACCCTTCCTCTACCCACATTTGATCTTTGGACACCAGAACTGAACCTATGAATACACGTGAAGCTGTCATATACTGAATCAGCCAACTGGCACCTTAAAAATAAGTTATTGTATACTCAGACTGGCAGTGGCTCTCCAGGGTTTCAAACAGTCTTGATCTGACTCAGTCTGTGGTCTCTTACACATCACCTATTACCTGATCCCTTCAAGTGAGATGCTAAGGATTGAACCTGCCTCTGAGCTACAGCCCTTCTCTGATTGCTGACCTTGCATCTGGCCTATGTAAGGAAAAAATTAAATACACATTCACAATCTCATTCATAATTAGGGATGCTCATTCAACAGTATCTGAGCTGAAAAAAATACCCAGAAAATACCTTATTGGTATTTGGGGGTTATTTTCTCGGCTGAATACAGATCAGTCTATTTTTGGCTATCTGATATAGCCGTTTCTGAAAAATCCTGAAAATATTCAGGATTATCTAGTAATTCTGGATAGCCACAGTTAAATCACATTTAAAGGGCTCACAGCTTGGAGAAGGTATTCGAATGGACCACAAGCCCTTTAAACACCTTTGGAATGAACTTGCAGCTTGGAGAGACAGGCTTACACCTCATCAAAAAGGGAGCTATGCAAAACAATGTTAGGTTTTGTTATTATTATTATTATTGTTATTATTATTATTAATAATAATAATTATTATTTATTTATTCAATCTTTTAATTGCCCTATCCTAGCTTACACCATGCTCTGGGCGATGTACAAGTGGGTATAGTGCCATAAAATATACAAAATTCAGTATACAATTTGATAAAAACTAAGAGAACCAGAATAAAAAGATCCAAGATGGCACCTTGTAAATTTTCTATCCCAATTCTGGACTACCTGGCTATTTTCTGGGCAGGGGAAGAAGGAACTCAAAGCAAAAAAACACAGAGGGGGAAGGGAAAGAAGGGTGCCAGCCAATGAAGAAAACCATAGGTGCCCTCAACCAAAAACCTGGCGGAACATCTCTGTTTTACAAGTCCTGTGGAATTGCATAAGATCCCACAGGGCCCTGGTGTCATTTGGCAGAGAGTCCCACCAGGGTGAGGCCAGGACCGAAAAGGCCCTGGCCCTGGTTGAGGACAGCTGGACATCCCTAGGGCCAGGGATCACCAGCAGGTGGTTATCAGTAGAGTGCAAAGCTCTCCCAGGGGCATACTGGAGGAGACAGTCCCATAGATATGTTGATCCCAGACTACTCAAGGCCTTAAAAGTCAATACCAGAACCTTGAACCTGACTTGGTATTACACTGGAAGCCGGTGCAGCTGGCACAACACTGGTTGAATATGTGCTGTAAACATTTTTGTCAGGACTCATACTGCTGCTTTCTGGATCAGCTGGAATTTCCCGGTCAGTCTCAAGGGTAGGCCAGCATAGAGCGGGTTACAGTAGTCAAGTTTGGAGGTGACCATTGCATGGATTACTGTGGCTAGGTCAGGGCACAACAAGAAATGAGCCAGTTGCTGAGCTTGGCAAAGATGGAAAACTGCCAGCCTGGCAACATGTGTAATTTGGGCCTCCATTGATAAAAAGGCATCCAAGGTCATACCCAACCTCTTGACAGATGGTGTCAGTGGTGTCCAGTAAAGAGCTGGAAGCCTGAACTCCAATCCCAAACCGCCCCCCCCCAGCCACAGAACCTCCGTCTTCATTGGATTCAGTCTCCGCCTGCTCTTTTTTACCCATCCCACCACAGCCTCCAATCCCTCAGCCAGATTTTGCAGGGTGGTAGCTGTCCATTCAATAACAGATACAGCTAGGTGTCATCGGTGTATTGATGATACCCAAGCCCAAAACTGCTTGCCAGCTGGGCGAGGGGGTGCATATAGATGTTAAATAACATCAGGGAGATGAGTGCCCCTTGAGGAACCCCACATAATAAGGGTTGCCTAGGCACATCCTCACCCAGTGCCACCTTCTGTCCCTGGCCATGGAGAAATGAGGAAAGCCATTGAAGGGCCTCCCAATGGACTCCTACATAGGCAAGGCAGTGAGTCAGAAGATCGTAATTGACTGTATTGAATGCTGCTGTGATGTCGAGCAACAACAGCAACGCTGACCCACTTCAATCGTTTGTCAGGATGACCAGCACAGTCTCTGTCCCATGCCCAGAGTGGAAGCCAGACTGGAATGGATCCAGTGCCAACGTATCACCCAGGAAACCCTGCAGCTGCTCAGCTACCGCTCTCTCAATCACCTTACCCAGAAACGATAAGTTTGAAACTGGGTGGTAATTGGCTGGATCTGAAGGATCCAAATATGGTTTTTTTCAAGAGCGGTACAACCATGGCTTCCTTAAGATCCTCTGGAAAGACCCCTGTCTTCAGGGACAGATTGAAAATGTCCAACAAAGGGCCTCATATTCTCTCATCGCCGGCCTTAAATAGCCATGAGGGACACAGATCAAGGAGGCACATGGTCGGCTTGACAGCAACTAGGTTCTGAACAAAGTTTGAGTCCAATGACACTTTTAAGACCAACAAAGTTTTATTTAAGGTGTAAGCTTTCACGTGCAAGCACACTTCCTCAGACAAATTGAAACAAAATTTCTTCAAGCTTTATATACAGGAAGATTGGGGGGGGAGGGTTGGAAGCATCAGGAAGGACCAGAGTTAAGATGCATAAACAAAGCTGAGATTGGATCAAGGTGCAAGAACAGAGAACAGAGTGACTCTGCATGTGTAGATTCTGTGAGTAAGCATGCCCACTTTCTTGTAAGGCAAAAAACTACAACAGATGTAATGGGGGACATTTTGCCCACCCTAGTATTCTTTATCCCTCTGTTAACTGGGGACAAATAACTAGAGGGCACTTCCAGTGAAATATATGCATTGGCCTGTTAACACAAATCTTTCTGTTTTATGTGAATCTAGATAGTGTATAGGGAATTACATGAAGTGCTGTGCTTGATATGCAGAGATTTACTACGCACAGTGTCCTCAAGACTTGATCTGTTGTATGTCCTAATATCAAGGAGCCAGTATGCCTGCTGTGGTCTCATCTCACAAATTGGAAAGGGTTATATCACACTTGGGCATAAGTAACCTTCTCTGTCTGAAGTAAAGCACAGACGGTCATTCTAAAAGACCAGTAGTACCTTATTACTGTTTTTTTTAGTGAGCTAATTTATAACACAGATGAATGGGACGTTGCCTTGATGTCACATAAATTCTGCTGGAGCATGTGGGAAAATCGGTTCTCCAGGAAATGAGGCCTTGGCAACTCATGGCCAACCAGAGGAGATGATGCTGGGCAAGATGAACCAATGGCCTGACACACTATAAAGTACATCATAAATTCTTCTTTTTCTTTCTTTTTTTGGGGGGGTGGGTGGGAAGCCATTTATTTCTCTTTATTTCAACAAAATGGATCTTTACAGGCAAAATATTTACATCAATAATATTCAAGGCAAAATGCAGATAATACTCTAGCCAGGGAAGGAAGAATTCTACGAAAGTGTGAAGACTTAGATGTCTACTGCCAGCAGCGGCCCCTCCCCCACCCTCCCGTGGGTATCTCATCTGATTTGGAACTGATCTTGGCTGGACCCAGAGGTGGCTCCTGAGAGACGATGGCTCTGTCACCCCCATTAGCCTCTGGTTGCAAAATCTGCTCTTCTTGGTACGACCCCTCTTTCCAGCTGCCCTTCGGCCCCTCAGTGTGGAATTCCTCACCTCACGCAGACATTGTGTTCTGTTGATAACACATCCAGCCTGAACACTGAGATTCTTGTGAACATTCTATGACATCGCAGCATCTCAACCAAAAGCTTTTAGGAAATAGCCCAAACTCTGGCCCATTGCATTTCAAGTAGACACAACAATTCACGGCCATGTATTACTTTAAAGTCAAAAAGAGACAGTGCATTGGAGGAGGAAGGAACGCAGCAACCCCTAAGCCCCAGACAGCGTCAAAATCACTGCAGATTATATGCCACATTAAGCACAGTATATAAATGAATTTGCTTAGCTTTTTAAAAAGATTAGCACTTCAGTTGCAAATATTAAAGTTTGTTTCTTATTAATACTAATGGTTCAAATATCAGGGCAAAACCAAAATCAACCCAAATCTATTAGGGGAAAAAATCCAATCAAAAGAGATGGAAACCAGAAGCCACTGCCAGAAAGATTAGGTGGAACAAAAAACAAGAGTTGAAGGTGGCAGAAGCTCTTTGCGTGGGACAGAAGATCCCTAGAATCTTTTGAGTAGATTCTCTTCATTCTCTTCTTATGTGTCAGGTACTGCAACCCTGGTGGAGTTGTCCGACCCCTGGTCGCTTCCTGATGTTGCTTTGTAGCCACGCTCTGCCCGACTACGTTTCCTCATGTAGAAGGCGACCCTGGCCCCCAGCAGAATGGCAGCGAGGACCCCGACAACGACTCCCAGAATGAGCAGCAAGTTGGATGCCGGCTCCTCCCAGGCCAAGTCCAGGGGCTCCGGCAGGCTGTCGTGTCCCACCCGGCACCAGTAGCGGCCCTTCTCCTTGGGGTCAACATCGATGCTGAGCCAGGTGTGGTAGGTCCCATCTGAGTTGGGGACGACACCCCCCGTCATGGTCCCCACCCTCCGGTCCTCCCCATCCTTCATCCAGGTGACCTCAATATCCTTCGAGTAGAAGCTGTAGAGCTGGCAGGAGAGGGTCTCCTGTCCATCATGGCCCTTCTTGCATGCCACCCTTGTCATTGGGGCCTCTGTCCTCAGCAGGGTCTCGTTGCCGTAGCCCAGGTACCTCCGCAGCCACTCCACGCATTCCTCCTCCAGGTAGTCCTTCATGCGCTGGGCCACCTGGGCCTCGCCCTCCCACCGCCTCTTGGTCTCCTGGGCCTGGGGCACACGGGCCATCCAGGTGATGGTCTCCCTGTCGAGGGCGATGAAGTCCTCCCCGTCATAGGCATACCGCATGTTCCCCCGACGAGCTGCCCCTCCGGCCCCACCTGACAGGCCATAATGGGCTGTATTGGCTTAGTGGATTGGAAGTGGTGGTGCAGTGAAATAACTAATAACAAATAACTGAAGAACAGTATGGGATGGGACTTGGGAAAACATATATGCAACAAGGCATTCGTATCAATATGGCTGCCTCCCTTTACTTTGCTTTGGCCCCTTGGTAGGAATTCTTGATTAAATCAGTGATGAAATTGTCCAGGACTCTGCCTGTTGAAATTGGCTAGCTTTGGAAAATAACGGGTGGGGAGGGAGATATAATTTACATGACAGTACATAATTCAATTCTGCCCAAAGAGGGAAGCATTAAAATCAAGGCTGGAAAAGCCATGTGTGTTCTAAGGGCAAGGTATGCATCATGCAATTGTATGAGTAAGCAAATGCACAAGGCACATGCTTTTTTCCAAAGTAACTCTTCATGAACAACATCCATCCACTAACTGAACTCTGCCCACTCAATTAATTGAAGAATCCTGAATCCCATCCAATCAGCCACCAAGGCTGTGAGATATGTTTTTTAAAATGTATATGAAGTATGACTATACTTGCACAGAAGAAGTGCCATGCCATTGGTAAATGATTGGCTCCACAGCAGGTTCTGAGCTGCATGTTTTGTGATAAATGATAATATAAGAAGAAGGAGGAGATTGGATTTATACCCTGCCCTTCACTACCTGAAGGAGTCTCAGAGCGGCTTACAATCCCTTTCCCTTCCCCTCCCCACAACAGATACCCTGTGAGGTAGGTGGGGCTGAGAGAGCTCTCTCGTGAACTGCCCTTGAGAGAACAGCTCTGAAAGAACTTATGACTGACCCAAGGTCACACCAGCAGCTGCATGTGGAGAAGTGGGGAATCAAACCCGGTTCTCCCAGATGCTCTTAACCACTACACCAAACTGGCCTCCATATACCAAATGTCAGTAACTGGAGCTGCCAGGTTAGACTCCTGGGCCTGGCTGCCCTCCAGAGCTCTTTGTAGGAAGTCTCTGTGGCCTCAGTACCAGGAAATGTGGGGGTTAAACTCACCCTATGTCCTCTCTCTGCCATGTTGGGCCTCTTGACAGCCTATCAGAGAGAGCTTGGGCACGCCCTCCTTGGCCTTGTGTTGAGTCACTACTAAATACTCCACTGCAAAAAAAAGAAATGTAGTATAACCAACCATGAGTAAACTGAATAATGTATAAAATACTGACATTATGAGAAGTATACGTTTTAAGTACTCACAAGAGTAGCAGCATGTCCCTTCTCATTCATCCGCTTTCTTCTGGCAGGCTCATCAACAAGCAAGGGTAATGAAACGCAATTCCCAGGATGACTTTTTACTTATACTAACCCCAAATATATCTGCCAACTAGCACGTTAGCAATTGGCCTCTTTAGAAATGAGAGAATTTATTGCCACAAAATTAATGTTCTGTTTCACTCCGCAAACTTCACTGTGCAGTCAGATCCTGATTTCCCTTTCCTCCTCTAATCACGAAGCAAGACCTTCCTTTGACACAATTTACTAGGCATGGATAATGTCTAACGGAAAACCGTGGTCTGAATCTGCTCAGGGCATGCCATCGGTAGAAATGAAACCAACATGGCTTCCTCACCATCTGTAGGGACGTCTGGCAAAAACATACAGATGGCCACAAGAAGGAACAAAACACTGTTTTCCTGCCATTTATCTGATGAGCTGAGAGTGGCGTGGATGGGTGTCCCATTCCTCAGTTTGCCCTCACAACAACCCTGTGAAGTAATTTCAGTAATACCTGAAGGTTACCCAGCGAGCTTTGTGATGAGTGGGGATTTGATTACTCATCCAACACTTTAACAGAGCATCCTGGGTCCCAGAACAGTTAGAGTCCAGTAGCACCTTAGAGACTAACCCTCTAAGGTGCTTCTGGACTTGAATATGGCTGTTCTCCTGCAGACCAACATGGCCGCCCTCTGAAACTATCTTCATGGAGCTCAGAACGCTCTTATTTTTAGTACTGGTTTTAATGCATAATGCTGAGTTGGATTATATTGTGTCTACCCACTATCTCAGCTGCTGTTTTTGTTAAAATGGGGTTTAGAAAGGTCCTCAAGGTTCACTAAACTTCCATACTGAGTTTGTAAGAGGTATTTTAAATGGTCTGCTATCCGGTTTCCCACAACCTTATGAAGGAAGGACACATTTAAAAAATAAAGTATGTACCTCAGACATACTTCAAGTAAATATGTTTAGGATCAGGGTGTCGTCTTTTTTTTTTTGGTAAACATTTTTCCTCAGACAAAGCATGTTCTTCTAAACAATATTTCCGGACTACTGATTCATCAGATTTTCTGACAGAACATCTGTGTTGAATAAAATTCTACCTGCATTTTAAATATTCATAGGATTTCATGACTTCTGTGTATTTATAATTTAGTGTATTTTATCAGTTGTTTGCTTTTTTGTTTAGGAAAAGAATCTCTTGGAATATGAGAGGACTTTGTATCTCTTTTTAACCAAGCAAATAAAATAGGGATACAGATGTTAACCAAATGAACTCACCTTTACTACAAAATTCTATCTCAATTTTGGGATGAGAAAGCAGCCAAGTTAGCATCATGTGGTATTTTTCTCCCTCTCTAATCATGGACCACTAATTTGATCTAGTTGTCCAAGATTAACCATTAACCATCAGACTTTGGGGTGGAATAATGTTAAAAGCTCCTGCCTAATTCTTTGTTTGAATGTAATTTAACTGAAGAGAATATGATGATGCACATGGCAAAACCCTAACCAAAGTCCCATGAATATTTCAAATACTGATAGAGTTTTGTAAGTGATGATGGCATACAATGAATCCATGTTTTTCCAGAGATCCAAGGTATCTCCTGAGTATAATAGGATGAAATAGCCCTATGGGAACCAATGCACTGTTCTTGTCAGTAAACAAGCAGCGTTTTATGAAATATCAATAGGCAATACCCAAATGTGAGCTACAGACAATGCCCTTACAAACAGATCATTATGGCCTATTGAGCAAGTAGAGTACATACTGAAAAGGCTCTAAATTGGGGTTTACATGAGAGATTATACAGGCAGTGAAAAGGAATTTACAGTGTCCTGACTCAGTGAAAAGCAATCATTTAGGAAAGTTGTTACATGCGTGAATGAATTGATTGACCACAACCTCCTTGAAAGAGAAGATAAAGTTCTCATGTGAAAATGTGGGAACAGATTTCACATTATTCTAACCCCCCCCCGACAATAAACAAATGCAAAGAACCATCTGTGAGATAGCATAATGAAAATGCAGTAACTATATTCTGGTCTTAGCTAACTGTCAAATGTAGATGGCTGTGATGTGATCATATGAATCCTTCCTGTTCCTAGAAAGTTTACATTTCAATGACAACACGTTTAGCTTTCTGTCTGCAGGGAGCAATGTCATGTCAGCTTTCTACATAGGGTTACCATCTCCATGCTGGGAAACATCTGGAGATTTTGAGGATGAAGCCTGAAGAAAGTGGGGTTTGGGAAGGGGAGGGACTTCAGTGGGGTATAATTCTTTAGAGTCCACCTTCCAAAGTGGCCATATTATCCAGGTGAACTGTCTGTGGCCTGGAGATCAATTGTCATAGTGGGAGATCTCCAGCCACCAGCTGGAGGCTGGCAGCCCTATTTCTAAATGCAGGAGGTTTGGGGAGAAATATTCAGTTGCGTGATTTTGTTTATGTGTTTTTACTGAATTATTTTACAATTTTTAAAAATCGTTTCAGTATTTTAATGTTTTTATGTTCCCCATCTTGGGGACCCTGATGGAGTGGGAAGGCAGCATACAAATATTTTAAATAAAATAAATTGTTCCTACATTCAGAAGTGGGATGGAAACAAGAAAGCTGAACCATATGGTCCATAGAGGTTGATGAGCTAGTTCCATGCCCATGGCCCCCTAGTGTGGACCTGGAAACGGGACTTGACTGATACCCTCCTGCATGTTTTAATCTTTCAAAGAAAGAAAGAAAGAAAGAAAGAAAGAAAGAAAGAAAGAAAGAAAGAAAGAAAGAAAGAAAGAAAGAAAGAAAGAGGAAGGAAGGAAGGAAGGAAGGAAGGAAGGAAGGAAGGAAGGAAGGAAGGAAGGAAGGAAGGAAGGTTATAAAATGGTTTTCAAGACAGTTTTTGTCACTTTGAAACAAAGATCATCTCAGTCAGGACAAGGTTTTGCTCCTCAGTGCCTCAGTTTATTCTCCTCAATAAAAAGAACAATTTATACATTTTTATAATAAGTTAGTATTAATTCTGCCGAGGTGCAAACATCATCATTACTGATCTGAGAGACAAAACAGTAGCCAAGGTAAATATTCCTCTCCAGGGACAACAGCACTGATACCCTCAATGTACAAAGCTGGTGATACATACACAGACTTGGAATATTTTAATCAGAAATACCATACCACCTTCTTTTAATTCTCCAAGCTGCCAGGAAAATCCTGACCTCAGCAATACTCAGTGGATTCAGTATTTTATCATAACACTGTTTTTTTTAAAAAAGTTACCATGTAAAGAACTGAAGAATAAAGGAAAGAAATGGTTTCATGAGCAAGTTGAGTCAGAAATTTGCATAGATCAGATCCATCTTACTCTGTCCTAGAGCTGATTTTAAAATTTCACAGAAAACGTTCCACTTTTAACTGGCACAAATCAAAGACTTGCTCTCCTACATTGTCTTAGGAAATCAAATCCCACTGAAATTGAGATTTTTTTCCCCCTGAGTAAACTAGTCGGGAGCATCAGACTGAACAACCAAAAAATTGTTCCGGGCAGAAAATGAAAATTATGACAAACAAGCTACAGAAAATCCAACCTTTTAAAAATTTAATAATCATGAAGCTAAGTAAATGGATTTTTCTATTAAAAAAATAGTTCAGCTTCCAACTTCTGCTTCATTCTTTGAAGCTGAAGAAAGTGAAGACAAAACACCGCAGTGCTTTAAAATGTGTTCTGAGGGTCACGATTTTGTAAGTGGTTCACTCCGTTTCCCTCAAGCATAACCTGCTAAAAGTGAAGGAGCTGCTTGGGAGTTTCCAGAGGAGAAATGTTTTTTTTTATTCTTACAGCCTGTGAATTGCTCAGAATTCCTGGAGTCTTGATCCAGCAGTTGTGAGAGGCAGCAGAGACAGCGGAGGAGGCAACGCAGAGTTTGCTCAATTTTATTAGGTTTTACTTTTCCACAATATTTCATCAGTCACATCTCTGGGTGTTGTTTTTTTTAGAAGATGAACTGTTCTCTATGGTAGATGGAGTTGTTACCTTTTTAAATACCATCTTTATGAATCTTTTTGTAGACCAATAGTATTCATTTTTAATTTCTTTTGTCTTAAGGCAAAGCTATAGCCGGCCCAATTCAATTCTTTGTGTCTGCTCTAAAACATTCATAGCAAGTACAAGCAACTGCTGGCTGTATCAATGTAAAATCTAGGTTATGGAACAGATTTTTTTAAACCAAATTAGCACATGCAACTCCACAATAAGCATGTGTACTTAGATGAAGGTCCCACTAAATTACATGAGGTTTACTCCCAAGTAATTGTGCAGTGCGATAACTATACCTACTTATATTGTGCTTAGTTGTGACTAATACACCATAGGTTGTAGTCTTTGAACCGTGAATGGAAGGAACCCACAGAACTGATCTCTTGTCTTTCCCTGCAGCTATCTGCTTCTTTCAAAAGGAATGATAAGCTTGGGTGAATGGGGGATTGCAATATGATGATGGATTTAGTGCATTTTTATCCCTCCCTTTATCCAAGGAGCTCAGGGCAATAGAAATGGTTCTTCCTACATATTGTCCTCAGAACAACTGTATCATATAGGCCAAGTGGAGAGGGAATGAGTGGCCCAGGGTCACCCAGTAGGGTTCATGGAAGGCAGGGAGTTGAACCTGAGTCTCCCTAGCCCCAGACCAGTTTCAGTGGGATGAAACTGTTGTAACTCTGCAGAGGAATGCTCTGCTAGTAAAATAAAGTATGAAACTCCATTGCAGATCAGTTTCAAGTACTAACGATTACAGCATGTTAATTATCAAATGCTGTTGTTCATTCGCAGTTGGGTCCGACTCTTCATGACCCCATGGACCACATCACACCAGGCCCTTCTGTCCTCCGTCATCCTCCAGAGTTTGTTCAACTTCATATTCGTTGCATTGATAACACTGTCTAAGGATCTTACTATCAACCTGAGAAAAGCACCAAGTTTGCAGAAAAACAAGATATCTGAGAGAGAGAGGGAGAGAGAGAGAGAGATAGGATTTACCTCCCCAATGATAAAAGGGGTGCCATAGCCTAATTAACCTTACAGGGCTGTTGTGAAAACAGAGGAGCACTTCATCCTGTGAAGAACATCTTCAAATTGAATCAGACTTTATGATGAATCATACTGCTTGCGTGTGTGTGTGTGTATATATATATATACAGAGGTCGATTCGGGGGGATCGCGGGGGATCACAGTTCCCCCGGGTGAGGTGCGGGGGGCGGGGCACATGACAAAACCCCACCCCCCGCTTCCAGCCCTCATTCAGCCAGGAGGAGGCAGGAGAAGAGGGAGGGTAAGTTGCTTCC
>NW_015173749.1:245040-271903 GCF_001447785.1 Gekko japonicus
CCCTGTGTGTGTGTGTGTGTGTGTGTGTGTGTGTGTGTGTGTGTGTGTATATATATATATATATATATATATAATATGTATGATTATCTATCTATCTATCTATCTATCTATCTATCTATCTATCTATCTATCTATCTATCTATCCTTTGTCTCCAATGACTACCCAAAGCAGTTTACCTCATTTTTCTTTCCACAATTTTATCCTCATAACAATCCTGTGTGGTAGATTAGACTTAAAGTGTGTGACTGGCCTAAGGTCACCCAGGAAGCTTTCATAACAGAATGAGGATTCAAACCTGGGTCTCCCAGATCCTAGTCTATGCTAGCTCTGAAATGAACACTAGTGGGCGATTGGTCAGAAATAAGAGTGATCTCCTAAAGCAGAGTACAGCCCAATCACTCTCTAACCTTCTGTTCTCACTGCTGAATAAATGTGGTATATAATCACTTTGAGGGAAGCCCCATGTGGCACTGTGGTAAGTCACACTTCAATGTATAATACTGTTTGCCAAAGTATATTTTCTGTGTGCCTTGGCCTGGATAACCCAGACTAGACTGATCTCATCAGATCTTGGAAGCTAAGAAGGGTTGGCCCTGGCTACTGTTTAGATAAGAGACCTCCAAGTAATACCAGGGTTGTGATGTGAATGACAAACCACTTCTGAAAATCTGTTCCCTTGAAACCCTACAGGGTCACCATAAGTCAGCTGTGACTTGATGGCCCTTTCCACTTTCCATTTCCTGAGTATTTTCTGCTGAAATATTCTTGTTAAAATCAAAATACACATACATAAAAGTGCTGGCTCACAGACTGATCATTTGGGGATCCCGTATGCATGATGGTTGAACAAGTACAAACTCACTGTCCACATATAACTGTGTGATGCCAAATATTATGCATATACATATATCATCAAATACATGCATGTATATATTTTGAGAAACATAGGAATTATCCGTACTACATCTAACATTATACATACGGGGGGGGGGGGCATTCCCAATCCCATATTCCAGGGCCCGCAGTCTATGAATATGTGAACCTGTCCACAATAACATAGGAGTCTAAGATTTTGGATGGTAAGCAGTAGGGATGGGCACAAACTTGGGAAATGCCTTTTGGTTCAGTTCATGGTTCACGGCATGCACAGTTCATGAACCACGGACTGTCACACATTTTTGGCATTAGACAAACCAGTTCAGTTTGTGATGCAGTAGAATGGGCTCCTGGCATGCAAGAGACACCAAAATAACAGGGGATTTCTGTCTGACTCTCCTATATCTGTCCTCCAAGTTTGGTAAGGATAGGATTTACGGGGTCCTAGTTAAGACCCCCATTGGTGGCCATAGGAAAGTGTTTCCAGGGGAAATGAGGTGCAGGTTTAGGAGGTTCTGGAGTGTATAGAACAGTTCCTGTGCAAGCTAGAGAAATCAAACTCACAGTGGTTCTCTGGCAGACTCTCCCCTACCTACCGTCCAGATTTGGGGAAAATTGGATTTACAGGGTCTGAATTACAGCTCCCCCAAAGAAGGTACCCCATCCTCTATTGTTTCCAATGGGAAGGAAAAACAAGCAAAAAAGCAAGGGAAAAGAAGCCCAGCAGAACAGAATCAAAGTCCCTGAGAATCTCTGCAGTAGAAACTGAAGGAGGTTTGTGTGGGAGCATTTTTGCAAGCCCAGCAGAACCATTGCAATGTGCCCAGCAGAACCCCTGCCACTGTGGCTGCACAAACCCAACAGGACTAAGGTCAAGCCAGGAAAGTGCTTTTGGGGAAAATGTAGAATGGACCCACTGCAAGCTACATACAACAAATACACAGGGAACCTCACCCTGCCACCCACTCCTCTACAATCTCTCCAAATTGAGAGCCGATTACAGTTCTGGGGTCCCAGTTATAGACCCCCCCAAAAAAAAGGTCTCCGCCAGTGCTCTCTTTCTGGAAAAGACAGCTGCATTTACAGGAGTCTGTGGAATGGCTCAGGAACAAGCCAGCGACACTAAACTCACAGGGATGAAGAGGAAGAGATTGGATTTATACCCTGCCCTTCACTACCCAAAGGAGTCTCAGAGTGGTTTACAATCTCCTTCCCCTTCCTCTCCCCACAACAGACACTCTGTGAGGTAGGTGGGGCTGAGAGAACTCTTTCAAGAACTGCTCTTTCCAAAACAGTTCTGAGAGAACTGTGAGTGACCCAAGGCCATGCCAGCAGCTGCATGTGGAGGAGTGGAGTGGAGAATCAAACCTGGTTATCCCAGATTAGAGCTCATGCTCCTAACCACTACACCAAACTGGCTCTTTTCATCTGGGCAGACCTCCCCCCCCCCAGCTGGACACTAGCAGCAAGCCAAGCATCCCTCCTATGCTCACAGCCCCCCTCAAGTCTCCAAAGGCCAGTTCTGAAGGACAGAAAGGCAGATCAGGCATCTCTAGAGTTTTGAAGGGGCTCCCCAAAGTTACCCTACAACAGCTTGGCGGGCACTCCAACCTCACCAGACCAGTGGAATTCAGAGTTTTCCATTTAAAGTGATAATCAGGTAGGTGTTGTGTTATGAGGTAGATGTTGTTTCATGAGGTAGGTATTGGGTGAGGAAACCCACCCCCACCCCGCAGAGGTGGCCATCCTCCCTCCCAAGCACCAAGGGCACAACCCGCAGGCTGCATGCCAAATCACCCAAAGAGGAATGGGGGGGGAGACCATCAGGGGAAAACAGGAGGCCCCTCCAGAGAGGTGTAGCGCAGCCCAGCAGGGGGAGGTTTCATGTATTAGGTTATTTGGCTTCCCTTAATGTGGTTCCTTAAAAAATTGGTTCCTATGAACTTGCTAAATATCTGACATTAAAAAGGTTGTACCATATGTTTGGCAGTTGGTTGATTTAAATTTGTTGTTATGATCCACTTCTCTAATGCAACATAATTGAGAAGTATTTTTGTATGATGTTCTATGACAGTGGTGGCGAACCGTGCCACCACCCCAGCCAGGCCCAGACCATCATTAAAGTGTCGAATTCTCTGCCAAATAATTTTAAGTAAATGAAAGCATTTGGGATTGCTTTCCTTACTTTGTTTGGATCATCTTAAGTTAATGTACGAGTTGCTTTTTCTAAAGTAAAACCTCAGTATTCAGGTTAAATTGCCGTGTTGGCACTTTGCAATAAATAAGTGGGTTTTGGGTCGCAGTTTGGGCACTCGGTCTCTAAAAGGTTCGCCATCACTGTATGAATCTTATATGTTCAATATCTTACTTATCACAAGGCTGTATGATACTGTTGTGTTCTTGTTTTGTATATATATTGTAAAAAAAAAAACACCCTCATTTTTTAAAAGGAAGGCCAATTCATCCACCCTGGCCAGGTCCAGGTGGGAGCAAGGGGGCTGAAAATGTCTCCCAGGTAGGAGAACACCCGCTCACTCTGGGCACTGGTGGGAGGGCAGGAGTGGAGACTCATGGCCATGCAAGAGAGGTTGGGCCAGATGGCAGTCTTGTGTGACCAGTACCCCAGAGGGGATGACTTGCCACAGGCTGGCCATATGGGTGCAGAGCACATTGATGGTGTCCTGGAAAGGCTTCAGGACAGGTACCATTTGGGAGCCAGTCAGCCAGTCATTGATCTGATGGTGGGCTCCTCCTCCCCAAGCAGGATGGTCATGAAGGAGATGACCTCTTGCACCGGTCTCTTCTGCTACACCAAATGAACCATCAAGGCATGGGTGGAGTTCCAGCAGGTGAATAAATCCAGGATGAGGTGATGTTCAGGTTCATCCCCCTTCCCCTGCCTTTCATGCAGCAGAAGGGCAGACATGATGCTGCACAAAAAGTGGGTGGCCAGGCACCAGCAGATCTCCAGCAAGGCCCCAAAAGGGTGGCAGCATCCCAGGTGGCCCTGACAGCGCTCTCTAGCCCCAGAGCTTCCTTTGCCATCTGGTGAAGCATGCGCATCAGCCAGAAGATGCTCTTGAGGTGGGCAGCCTTCACCACTGTCAGGGTGTTGGTGCTGGTGTCCATGACCATGTAGCCTGGATGATGTTGCTGCCACTCACCCACTCTCTCAGGTTACTCTGTATCATGGAGACAATGTTTTGAGCCCTGTGGTCTGCATCCATTCCATGAGCATAGAGCAGAACTATTTTGCAGCCTGGTGGCAGGACTGTCCCCTTGTGGTCCTCTGGTTGCCACCAATGGGTGCTGAGGGAGAGGTTGCTGTGCTGCTGGCTGCTCCAGAGGTCTGCCATGAAGTGCACGGTTCTGCTTTGCGCTCTGGAGAGCTCACCCTTTACCATCACCACTGCAGAGCAGTGCATGATGGGCAAGACTTGTCAGCTCATGGTCCTCCACAAGGGGGCAGAGTACCAGGGAGTCAGGTGTTGCAGCAGCTGGTGAAAGGCTACATCCTCCATGAGGGAGAAGAGTTGACCATCCACAGCAATCATCTTGCCAATGAGATGAGTGACTGCTTCCTGGGTCCTCCACGTAGCCCTTCTGGATGGGACTGTTGGTGTCCCTGTGGGAATGACCTTTTGGAGGGTGGTCTGCCTTGATGTCCCACCCACAGCACCCAGAGTGCGGGCAGCCTTTCTTGGAGGGGCCTCCTGCTCCCCCTCTCCTTCTCCCCACTGAGAGGGAGTGGGTCTCTTCTTCCTCCCACTGGCTGCCACTCTTCCCCCCAGCAGCAACGGAGTACACCCTTTGCAGGTGCCTGTGGACAACGGAGTTGGGTGTTTGCACCCCTCCAGATGTGGGTATGGCACACCTGGCACTTTGCCACACAGGGGTCACTGGGGAGAGGTCACTGGGGAGAGGTCACTGGGGACGGTGCATTTCCAAAGTGTGGGCTGGAAATGATGTCCCAGGACTGGAGAAGGTGGGAGGAGGGACAGCTGCTTTCTGGCACAGGACTGGGAGGAGCCACAGAGGGGAGTACTGGAGGCAAGACCAGCAACAGGGAGTTGTGTGGAAGGGGAGGATGCTTCCCCCCCCCCATGAATCAATGTGGTTAGAGAGTTCTCCAAAGAGTGTGAGCAACTACTGGTCTTGGACAGTGCTAACAACTCATTGTCCTCTGTGGAGAGCCCCAGGAACAGATCAGGGGAAGGAGGTTCCTGGGGGATGGCAGGATGGGTTTGGTGCCCAGGGAGGGGAGCCTGTGGTATGTCAGGGTGAAGAACATATTCCCCCATGACGAGCACCCTTTGCACCCACTTTCATCCTCACGGCACACAGGAGTTCACAATCAGGAGGGATGGGAATGTATAAAATGTGAGTCTTCAGCCAAGGAAGCCAGTAGCTAAGCACCTCTGCTCTGCATGAGTAGAGAGACGGGCTGGCTTAGAGCCCTGACTCCACCTAACACCCTGACACCCCAGCAGGGGAGAAGAGTTCTCAATCAAAATGTGGGTCCTCAGTCAAGGAACCCACTAGCTAAATGTCTCTTCTCAGCATGAGCAGAGAGATTGGGTGGCTGAAAGCCCTGAGTCCACCTAAAACCTCCAAACCCCAGCAGGGGTGAACAGTTCTCAATAAAAATGTGGGTTCTCAGCTGAGGAACCCACTAGCCATGCCCCACAGCTTGGTGTGAGTGGAGAAACAGGGTGGCTCAGAGCACCCTTTCTGAGTCCACCTAACACCCCCAAACCCCAGCAGGGGAGAACAGTTTTCAATCAAAATGTGGGCCCTCAGCCAAGGAACCCACTAGGTAAACCCTTCTGCTTGGGGTGAGCAGAGAGATGGGGTGGCTCAGAGCCCTGTGTCCACCTAACACCTGCAAACCCCAGCAGGGGAAAAGGAGTTCCCAGTCACAAGGGAATGTGCTCTGCTACTCTGCTTTTAACAAGTTCCCTGCCTCTCTGTGTAACTGAACATCCAAGAGAAGAGATGCTGCAGAGCTGAGCTGAACGTATACATAGAGTATTCTGATCCCATAGAGAAGAATGGGAACTCTGTCATTGGCAGTCAGCCATGCCTTTTATGCTTTGGAGGGCTCCTGTTGGTATTTCCAAGGCTGTAGACTTCCACTCCCTTATTGCCTTGGAGTTTTGTAAACAGTTTAATTGAGCCGAGATGTAATCATTCACCAACCGCCACAAACCACCAGGAACAGCACCGAAATTCATGACATGTTTGTGCTGAGCCCCCTTCTATGAGCATTCTTTCACAAACCACAAACTGTCCAGAATTCATGTGAGCTGGTTCTTGCCCATTCCTAGCAGGCAGCACACTTAACCATTTCTTCCCTGCCAAGAATCATAAAACAAAGCTTTGGTCACTTATGAGAACTGTACATGCACACACTGATACTATGAGATTACTAGTATTAATTACATTACTGTCACAGTACTTATTTACTGGGCTTGGCAGAAAGGATTTCTGAAAGGTGCATTTTTGTGTTGGGGAAGAAATGCAATTTTGCTGGCAGGAAAATACAATTTCTGGTAACTTTGGTTATTGTAGACTTGCAGGTGAGAAGGGAGATATATATTATTAATTGTTGTCCAGCTAATTGTATAATTTCAGGCAGGATTTGGAGCTGCAGAGGTAAGTAAATTGCCTGGGACTACAAAAGATGATACTTCTATCTGGGGAGGGGGTAGTCATTTTTAGAAATGGCTTGGGGAGAAATGGATTTTACTGTATTATTCTTATACACATTAAACTTGGAAAGAAAGAAAGAGTGCAACTGCAGGCCATGAAGCAAAATAACTGGCAGGCCAGAAAAAAAACCAACCAGAATTTATTTACCTACTACATCCATAAACCTCCCTTTTCACTAACAGGAACCCAAATTGGCTAACATCAGTCTCCATCAACCTGTGAGTTAGGTTAGGCTGAGAGTGTGTGATAGACATGGGGACCTGTCTATGCAGGTCTACTTAAAGGTGAGTCCCATTCTATTCAGTGGGGCTTAAACTCAGGCCAGGATAGTGGTTTTTTTAGGTTCGGTCTGACACACTTTAAAGAATAAGGCTTCAGTTCTAAGAACACTTTCCTAGCAGTAGTCTCCACTGAACAGAATGGAACTAGATTTTGAATAAATTTGTTTAGGATCACTCCCAAAGTATTGGATACAAAGATGATTAGAGTCTATTCTTTTTTTGGGGGGGGATGGTGTTTTTCACATGTGCATGTGTGTGTGCATGCACGCATGAGTGTATGTGCACCTGGAAGTCATGGTGACCTCTGGTTAATGACCCCTACTTAGGGTCTGGAGGATATTCCGAGAGGTGGTTGAATAAAGCCTGTCCCCACCTCTCGCCTGCTGGTATTCCAAGGAGGTCTCCCATCCATGTATTTGCCAGAGTAGACCCTGTTTAGATTACGAGATCTGATGAGATTGGGTTTGCCTGGGCTATCCGGGTCAGGGTGATTCTGTTCTTTATTAACATCGGTCACAGTCCTTGCAAAAGATGGATTTTTCCCCCTTCTAAAAACATTTGCACTTTCATCTTTTTCTCTCTCCAAAGGGATATTGATGATTATTTGTACCAGTCCAAGCTCATTAATAAGGCTGGTCATCTACAAATGCACATACACATGGCTTAATTCAAATAATGGCTGGAAATTAATCACCCATAAGAATACAGAGTTGAACAGCTAACTTTTAATCTCTAAAAGAAAGTGCCGGTCTATTAGATTGCATTATGATTCAGTTATATATACATATAATGGCCTAATTTATAACCTTCAGCTTAGATCAAGCATCTTTTAAATTGGCCTTAATAAAAACAGAACTGCAGTAATCTGATTAAAAAGAAATAAGGAGGAAATGAAACCAATGGTTATATTCTACTATCACAGGAATGACAACAATTAAGAGTTGAGCTGTGAAAGACCAATAGGTTAAATGGTGCTACCTCTATTACTTGACAAGGTTATTATCTTATTTGGCAGAATATTTAAAAAAGAAAAATCTGTGCTGGCTCAGCCATGGCTGAGAACCTGACAGGATTGGTACAAAACTGGACGAGCAGAAATGATGGCTCAGGAGATGGCTTAAGTGAAACTTCAGAGGTGGTAGGGTATCAATGGGTGGGAGATGCTGTTGTGAGGAGGAATGGTAGGACTGTCAATCTGAGCATCATTCATTGCTTTGAGATTTCAAAGTTCAGGATTGATACTGCATGCTAAAATACAGAAATACCTAGATGACACAATGATTAAAAGTAAAGAACCTTCTCATAAGCCTCGGTCTCTCTGCTCCTACATGCAAAGGTAAGGCAAGTGTTGCCAGAGGCAAGGCTTTTTTGGTAGTGGCACCTTCCCAGTGGAATGCCCTCCCCTTTGAATCTTACCTGGCACCTACTCTACTCTCTTATAGGCACCAGGCCAAAATATTTCTTTTTATCCAGGCTTTTAGCTAGGGGTGGGATTTCATCTTTTAATCTTTTTTTAACTAACTACTTCTAGCCTGAGAATTGTTATGAGGTTTGCAGCTTTTGAATGTGTGTTTTTATGCATCTGGATTTTACTGACTGTTTTTAAATGTTAGTTTGAATTATTTTATTTTTATGACTATTATTTTATGTTGCGAGCTGCCTGAACCAGGTATCTGGAAATGTAGCATATGTATGCTGTAAAGAAATAAAATCAAATATGTGATGTTCTATGGTACTGAAAACCAGATATAGTGGCATAGACAGGAAATGACAATCAAGGATTTGATGTATGTTTACAGACCTGTACATTCCTTTAGGAGCTGTGGTGGCTCAAGTGCTTAAGACGCTGAACTGCAGGCTGTGGAAGGTTGGTACTTCAGCAGTTCGAGACCCGGGTGCCGCATGATGGAGTGAGCTCCCATCTCTAGTTCCAGCTCCTGCCAACCTAGCAGTTCGAAAGCAAGAAATTGCAAGTAGATAAATAGGTACCACTTCGGTGGGAAGGTAACAGCGTTCCGTGCACCTTGGTGTTTAGTCATGCTGGCCACATGACCACGGAAACGTCTTTGGACAGCGCTGGCTCTTCGGCTTTGAAACGGAGATGAGCACCGCAACCCTAGAGTCGGATTCGACTGGCTTTCGAGCAAGGGAACCTTTACCTTTACATTCCTTTATTAAAGTCTAATCTACATCTCGTTTTGCTTTCTAAAGGAATGGTAGGTTCAAGAAGCATGTTCTTAAAGATCTATTATGTCTTATATCCAACAATGGGTTGGATCTAACTCTTTTGCACGGCTATCCGTCTTGATCTTTTGCAATAAGAATGAGTAAAAATAAGGCAACTCCAGTGCTTTTCCCCCTTAAACCATATTGTTCATGCATTATAATTGACATACTAAGAGTGTAAATAGAAGAACAGTTTCATTTTTGAAGGCTGTCTCTATTATCTAATCCAGCAATGGAAAGTATGTGCGGGGGGGGGGGCTCATCCCAAGAGGATTTACAGTACTATCCATGCACTATATGGAACGCTGGGTTGATCAGCTCCATGGAGAACATAGAACAATTCATGGCAAGCATTATTTTAGGAAGGAGAACTACATGAGAATTAGTTACATTCAACAGATTTCAGTGAGGCTTCGCTTAGCAGTGTTTAATGTCCCTATTTTTTTTTTGGATTGGAGCCTTTGAATGGACTTGTAGGAGATCAAGGCCATCAGGAGATGCTGCTAACTGTACTTACGTGGCTTCATCAGAGAGCAGCACAGAGTAGGTGAGGTGTGACTTTCTCTTGTGAGCGAAAACTTTGAAGCCCTAGGCATAATTCAAAATTATAATGCAAATTAATAAAACCAGCACATTACATAATCTATGATGCAAGGGACAAAAATGCATAAAAGAATGTTAGGGAGAAACATGGTACATCTTTTGCAACATGTATACCACCCAGAATAAGATTTCAAAAAAATCTCATATTTAGAGATGAGGTGAATTAATGTGTTAGCTCAGAATTGTCAAATAGACGTCAAACCCTGTTCAGAATTCCTTATAAAGTTTCTCCTCCCCCTCCTATAACAGTACACTCTGAGGGACATCAGCTGCTGCTGTTACCTCAGTGTAAGTGGGGTTGCCAGGCTCCAGGGGGAGTATGGAGTCCTGGAATTTATCTCCAGATGACAGAGAAAATGGCAGCTTTGGACAGCAGACTTTGCTATACCACAAATTCTAGGTGAAATCCTTCCCCAGATTCCCCCTTTCATAGGCACTGCCCCAAATCTCCAGGAATTTCCCAGACAAGAAGAAGAAGAAGAGGAAGAAGAGGAGGAGGAGGAGGTGGGGGAGATTGGATTTATACCCCACCCTTCACTTGGAGTCTCAGAGCGGTTTACAGACTCCTTTCCCTTCCCCTCCCCACAACAGACACCCTGTGAGGTAGGCGAGGCTGAGAGAGCTCTGACAGAAACTGCTCTTTTCAAGAACACTTCTGACAGAACTATGGCTTGTCCAAGGTCATCCACCCAGGTGCAAGTGGAGGAGTGGGGACTCAAACCCGGTTCTCCCAGATTAGAGTCTGTGCTCTTAACCACTACACCCAACTCTTGGCAACCCTAACTGTAAGCCTGGTATAGCATCGGCAATTGCTGGCCATTGGGAGCACCCATCATCATCAGCTACCAGACAAGCTGCCATGCTGAATGCCACCACTGTTCTGATGCAGAAGTATTCAAAATGTTGTTTGTGTGGCCGCTATCACCATGATCAAGTGAGACGTTCAGCTCAGCACAAAAGGATGTTCAAATGTTGATTTCATTTTTGGTGCCATTTTCTTGGCAACCCTGTTTGTAATATTAACCGTGACTTGATACGGTAGGCTAAAATTATTATCTTCAGAGGCCTGATTTCCTGCTGCCTTGAGTCCAAGGAGAAGGACAGAAAATGCCTTACCTAAATAAATAAGGAGGGAGTCTTGGTGGAGAGAAAGAAAGCAGGCCTTGCCCAAGTTCCCCTAACAAATTCGTACGTGAGACACAACAGATTCATAGGTGAGACGACTCTTCCTGGGTTGTACCTTGCAGTTCAGTCTAAATCCCTTGCAGTCAGTGGCCTTAGAAGGGTGCAACCCTGCTATGGACTCTCTCTTAGCTGCTACACTTTACCAGTTCTTGTTGCTTAAATTCATTAATACACAAGGGCAAGAAAAATGCTAGATTTTTAGGACCTACTTTAAAAAAAATGAAATAGTGTTCCACATGCCAGAAGAAATGAAAGACACGCAAGGGAAAAAAATAAATGAAGCATAAGGACTGTACTAGAGCTTTGTTATAGAATACTGCTAATGGTATTCTAAGGGGTGCGCTAATAAGTATTCCTAATGGTATTTGAAAAATAGACAGAGAAAAACAGTAGCAGGGTATAATGAAAATCAAGCTTTGCGTTGAAAAACAGGGCATAACCTACTATATTTTAGAACTTTAATGAAAATATAAAGGGTAAATTAGTTTGATTGTATTTTGGAAAAATGGTCGATTTTTTTTCCTATGGAAAAGGAAATAAAGCAGACAAAACACTGTCATCTTTTTAAAAGGGAGCACAGGGGAAAATGTAAGATTAAATCAAAGGGACCGTCTACAATGGACTTGAGAAAATTGAAAGAGCTACCTTTGATTTTTCTAAAAACCTACATTCCACTCAACATTCAGTAACAGAAGATCAAATGCAACTTTATCCCAAAGGTTTGAATTTCTTGGTCATCGCTGATATAAAAAAAAGTCATTTTAGAAAACTAAAATCTCCATCAAAAAGTGGGGCAGGCAATTAATACCTCCTGGTCTAGTGGAGAGCCATGAACTTTATGATTATGCCCTGACTTTAAAGAAGAGATTTGCACTTCTATTTAAAGGTGGCTTTTCAGCAACATGATAGGTTTCTAAGCCTATCATTTCTGAGGGACGGCAGTGATTTTCAATGGGATTTTGATGAACAAGTATTCAGACTACGCAGCTGGAAATGGCTTGTTGCATTTTGGAACAACAAATATACCAAGATTAAGGGTAACCCCTTTTTTATTGTAACTAGGATTCAGCCTTATTTTCTTTAGTGTGTGTATATAATATCGATTCTGTGGTTTTCTTACAAAAATCTGTTATTATTTTCTCTGTGTAAGTAAAATATACAGTTTCTAAAGCATTCCCATTGAGTCCACTTGTTTTGCTAAATCATGCTTCCTCAGCAGAAATCAATGCTTTGTCAATCCACTGTGACTCTGCTGTCAACACAATCCTAATCTGTTTAGGATTGCACTGCAACAAACTCAGCTGGTGAAAAGTACTGGGTTCGACACATGGAGAACTCGGACCATGACATGCGTTCAGATGCATTTATTGTACTTCACACAAGACACCCAAAACGGCCCTGCAAGGCCAACTATATACACTCCACCCAGCACACCTCTGTCCCCATTGGAGGGTTTGAATCTCCCGCCAAGGGTGCTATTGGTGGACTCCCAGTGGACTAGGATCCTAGGTCCCCTTTGTGTTTGGGAACCAAGCTCCTGCTTTAACCATGGACCCCTGGTGGCGGTCCACATACATAACACCCCTCCCCCCTTAGTCTTGATCCAACCTATGTTACATAGTCCTTCAGATAGGCGGGGGGGGGTCTGTGCTCTTGGAGGGAATGCTGGGGCACTGGCACGGGGTTGCTTACAGCCACCTCTGGCTGGCTGACCATTTCTGGTTGCAGCGAGAGTGGCGGCAGCTCTTCAGGTTCTGGCGGTGTGGCCATGGACTTGATTGGGGGCTCACCTGTGTTGGGGAGTTCAGGTGAAGTGCTGGCCGGCGGCACATAGAGTCCAGGGCCCTTGAGCTGGGGTTGTTCTTCCACTTCTGGGAGCTGTTACCACTGAATTTTTTAGGAGTTGGCTGTCCTCGGTGGAGACCTCATAGGAGATCGGGCCACTGATTCGAACTACCCGGCCAGCAATTCAGGAGGGTCCTCTCCCAAAGTTCCGGATAAACATGGGGTCACCCGGAAAGAACCCCTGGGGAGTGTCCGTTAGTTCCATCAGACGCCATGAGTCTGGTGCCCGGTCGGGATGTAGGCGGTCCAACAGGATCATGGGATGCTAGCCCATCAGCAGTTCAGCTAGGCAGCGGCCAGTGATGTGGTTGGGTGTTGTCCGCTGAGTCAGTAGAAAGCGGGCAAGCCGGAACTCCCAGTCCCCATCCATGATCTGGCTGAGGGCTTCCTTTGCTGTGCGGACCATCCTCTCTGCTTGACCGTTGGTCACGGGGTGGAATGGTGCCGATCTTACGTGCTGGATCAGGTTCTTCTGTAGGAAGTCCTGGAACTCCATGGACGTGAAGGCAGTCCTGTTGTCGGATAAAATCGTGTCCGGTAGCCCATGGGTTGAAAGGTTTTGGTGGAGCGAGCGTATGATGGCTTTCATGGAGGTGGTGGACACGGGGCTGATCTCCAACCATTTGGAGTAGAAGTCTACTGTTACTAGGAATAACAGCCCCTGGAAGGGCCCAGCAAAGTCAATATGTAGCCGGGACCAAGGTTTGTGTGTTGACGCCCACAACTGGTTTGGCACGCTAGGCTGGTTTGGGCGGACCGCCTGGCAGGTCTGGCATCTCCTCACCCAGGCCTCGATCTTGACGTTGATTCTCGGCCACCAAATGTAACTCAGGGCCATAGCCTTCATCTTCACAATTCCCTGATGCACCTTGCGGAGAGTGTGGAGGACCCATTGTCGCAGGGCATGTGGAACTATGACCCTGTTGCCCCACAGGAGACAACCCTTGAGCACCGATAGCTCATCCTTGCAGGTTGCAAACGCTGCAAACTTGGGGCCCGTGGATGCCATGGGCCACCCCCTCACCACCCAGCCCAAAACCTGTGCGATGATGGAGTCTCAGGCCAAGCAGGCAGCGATATCCTGGGCCTGAAGGGGCGGCTCGGGAAGGCCTTCGAGCATTGGGACCCAAGGCTGGGGGCCGGGTCTGCGTCTCTGGATGGGAGGGGCAGTCTGCTGAGGGCATGCCCCATCACCTTGCCTGGCTGGTGTTCCAGGTGGTGATTGTAGCCGGCCAGGAAGAAGGACCACCGGAAAACCCTGGGCGAGAGTACCTGTGGGGTCTGTTTATCAGCTGCAAACAAACCAAGGAGAGGCTTGTGGTCAGTTACAATAGTGAAGGGGTGCCCGTACACAAAGTTATGAAACTTTTTCACCCCTGCCACAATTGCCAACCCCTCCCGGTCTATCTGCGTGTAATTGCGCTCAGCAGTCATCAAAGTCCGTGAGTAGTAAGCCACAGGGACCTCCCAGCTGTCAGGAAGAAGGTGGCCTAGAACTGCGCCAATGCCATAGGGGGATGTGTCGCAACGAAAGGGAGGGACACATTGAAGTGTGCCAACACCTCATTGGAGACGAGTAGCGTCTTTTTTTTTTTTTAAGGCTTTATTTACTCTCCTAAAAAGGAGAGGTATTTCGCTTAAGTAGAAAAATAGGGAGGGTATATAGTGGGAGAAAGAGAAAGCTGAGTGATATATTAACTTGTAAATTAATCTGTTAGTAATGTCCAAATTATCTTCTTAGGCTTCTTCGATGTGCAGTCAAACTTCTTTCTTCAAACCAGTTAAAGGTGTTATCTATGTTAGTGTATTAGTAGTGTTCATTCGATGCTCTGTTAGTTAAAGTTTCCTCAAGGCGCATTCAGAACCGCTCCTTCGCGTGCTGGCTTCTTTTAAATTCCCAATTTCATGGAGGGGCTTCTTCTGTTTCCCTCTCTCCGGCTTTTCCAGTCCTCCTCCGGGTCGCTGTTAACGCTTCCATTTCATATACTGTAAATCTTCACCCTTTCATGCTTTTTCATGCCCTTTCAAAAGATCTCTAGCTCTGAGAATGGATTTTCTTTTTTTAAAATTCCAGTTTCACTTTTAAACGCTGCCATTCTCTTCACTGGATCTTCCTCCGCAACTGTTGACTTTTAAAAGTGCTTGTAAGGCACTTTCTCACTGTCACAGTTCAAGTTTTCTCACAGTTCCCCACCAGAATCACAGCCATAAACATTCCAAACATTAATCAGCCGGTTCTCACGAAAAAGCAAACGCCCAGACCGGAAGTTCCTCCCTTCTTCTCCGCTTGTCTTTTAGCCCAGCTCCGACATCTTATTATTTTGTTTACTTTTAATAAAGTTCTTAAAACACGCTCCAAAGAAACAGAAATTTTCTCGCTTTACTCCAAATGCATCAAAACAAGTCACCACACTACTCGCACAGTCCATTCCCCCCCCTTTGTTCTCTCGCTAACGAAGTTAGAGGGTTCACCTCCTCGTCTTTTCCGCTGGGGGAGGAGCACTCATAATTCTTTTTCTTCGCATTTGACAACTCACAGTTTAGCCGATCTTTTCTTTTTTCATTTCGTCGGTTGTTCGCTTTATCACTCAGTGACGTCTGGTGGCTCCGCTAAACCCCGTGCGGGGTCGCTCATGCAGCAAGGTCCATTGGGGCAGGGCATGGCGAGAGTCTCGATTTCCGACCGCTCGGCCGAGAAAGAGGCTCCCCCCTAGTGCGCCCTAACGCACCCCGGATCCGAGCCCCTCTCATGAGGGGCTCGTTTGGGTCTCTGCTCACGCAGATTCCCTCCTCCACCACGGGCGGGCGAGACACCCTCGGGAGCGACCTGAGGATGCGTCCGCCATTCGCGGGAGCCAAACCGGAAGGCGAGACGAGTAGCGTCTTGACCCCTTTAAATGCCGCCACCTCCATCGGGCCCTACGACCAGGGTGCTGACTTATCCAGGAGGCAGTGCAGAGGCTCTGCAACTGCAGGCTTGTGTGGCAGAAAGGCATGATAAAATTTCAGGAGACCTAAAAATGCCTTGCATGTGGGATTGGGGGCCTCCATGATGGCCTTGACCTTGTCCCTTGCCATATGGAGGCCAGACGTGTTGACTTGGAAGCCCAGGAGGTCTACCTCTAGGACCCCAAGGAGGCACTTCTCCCTCTTGGCCTTGAGGCCCACTGAGTCGAAATGGCGAAGGACAGCATGGAGGCAGGAGGCGAAGTCATCCAGGGTGGCCGCGGTGATAAGGACGTCATCAAAAAATGGCATCACCCCAGGGATCCCTTTCAACAAAGAGTCCATAAGTTGCTGAAATATCCCCGGGGCCACACTTACACCAAACTGTAACCTCTTAACCTTAAAAGCCCCCTGGTGCATTACAATAGTCTGGGATGTCGGTGTGGCCTCATCTACGGGCAGTTGTTGGTACGCTTGTGTGAGATCCAACTTTCCAAAAATCTTAGCTCCAGCTAAGGAAGCCAACACATGGCTCACTATCTGACTCACAAAAGCGTATACCCTGGAATAACGTGTTAGTCTTTAAGGTCCTACTGGACTCAAATCTTGTTCTACTGCTACAATTTAAATTTTGTTAACAAACCAGCTCTCATTCATTAACAAACCAGCTCATATTACTAATGGATTTTCATACCTTCATGTTAACTGATCCCTACATCTCTATTCATAAAGCTCTTGTTAGCATTAACTCTGTTACTTTTGTAAGCTAAAAAGACAAAGCAACATCAGCCTCAGTTTGTTTCTCCTGCTGCTTGAACACGATCCAGAGAGCTTATCTTTCTGCCTAATAAATTGTTTGATTCCTGAAAAGAGATCAATTTAAAAGGCAAACCTCACCATTTTTGTTGGAAGGAACCCTCCCCCCCAAAAAAAAATACTTGCCCCTTCTTATTGCATAGCTCTGAAGAAAGACCAGGTGTTCATTGAAAAGGATAATCTTGTATCATTTGATCAGAATTTTTCTGAGAATAGTTGCTGTTCCTTATCTTTTAAAATATTATGAAGATTGACCATCATGAAACTTGATCTATACTTTGCATGGATGCTTTTGTAAATCAGAATATGGAGTCGTAAAGTACATTTAAAGTAGACTCATTGTAGGGTTTTCTTCACTTAGTTCTAAGAAATAAAACATCTTTTCAATAAAAGAGAGGACGTGTACTTTCAGGTACTCTCAACAAAGGCAGATTATTCTTCCTGGCTTTATTGTATAATTTGCCCATCCTATTTCATAACTTTTTATTAGACAGAGTAGGGGAACTATACAAAATTACTATGCAATGTTTTAGCAGATAAGAAACTATAGTTAGAGTTTTATGAGTTTGTTGTATGTTTTCATAAAAAAAGAAATTATAGTGAGAGGAGGACTACACAAAATCATAATCTAATAACTTTTAAATAGATAATTTCATGTAATTCTTCTATTCTGCGTAGGAACTGTTAAATCATAATTTGTTCCCTCTGCAGTGACATTTTCTTACATTATTTATTCTGCATTTTATGGTGTGTCTTCTCAGAACTAGGCAATAAAACAAAAAAAAAGGAGTGATGTTAGATGTACATCAAGTTAACAAAGAGTGCAGAGGGGCTCCACCTCCCATTAATTCTCTCTATGTTTTTTATCTGCAGCAATTGTTACCAGACTAATTAAAAACATGGTGCATATGGCAAAAAGAAGACCAAAAATAACATCAAGTTAGCAGTGAACACTTAAAATTCTCAATAAAATAGTCCATAATGCATAGCGTTGTTGGTCTTAGGCTGGGCCCAGTACAAACATTCGGTGACATGCAATGCACAGATAAACACAATTCAAAACCAAAAGGTTCACATAATAAAAGGATGGGCTTAGTATATTTTGAAAGTTGGGTAAAATATCAGTAAGAATTAGATCGAAGTCCTCAGAGCCCAATCAGTCAAGATAGCTTCAGGACCTGGTCATTGTGTTTCAGAGCCCATGAGATAAATTTTGCCACTGTCGCTGTAGTCCTCTTGCCAGACCCCAAAAGAAAATTGAACAGATGGTAGTAATGGAGCAATCAGTTTTTGCAGCTGTCAAATTATGTTGGTGGATGCAGTACTGGAATAACATTCAATTTCTTAATGAATTCTGTGCATTGATTTGGACTGGCTGTCCAATCCTAAGCATATCCACTCAGAAGAAAACCCCACTAAGTCAGGCTTGCTCCCTAGCAAGCCTTAGCAAGGTAATCCAAAGCTAAAAGACACAGGAAGAAAGAAAGCCAGCAGAGCCGAACAAAATAAAATTAATAACTTTAAGAACATAAGAACATAAGAGACACCAATGTTGGATCAGGCCAAAGGCCCATCCAGTCCAACACTCTGTATCACACAGTGGCCAGAAATACCAGTGCCATCAGGAGGTCCACCAGTGGGGCCAGGACATTAGAAGCCCTACCACTGTTGACCCCCCCCCCCAAGCACCAAGAAGACAGAGCACCACTTGCCCCAGAGCCCCTATCTATATCTTGTGGCTAATAGCCACTGATGGACCTCTGCTCCATATGCTTATCTACCGTAATTCCCTTTTGAAGCCGTTCATGCTTGTAGCCGCCACCACTTCCTGTGGCAGTGAATTCCAAGTGTTAATCACTCTTTGGGTGAAGAAGTACTTCCTTTTATCCGTTCTAACCCGACCGCTCAGCAATTTCATTGAGTGCCCACGAGTTCTTCTATTGTGAGAAAGGGAGAAAAGTACCTCTTTCTCTACCTGCTCTTTCCCATGCATAATCTTGTAAACCTCAATCATGTCTCCCCCCAGTCGTTGTTTCTCCAAGCTAAAGAGCCCTAAGCGCTTTAACTTTTCCTCATAGATAAAGTGTTCCAACCCTTTTATCATTCGATTCGCCCTTTTCTGCACTTTTTCCAAATCTATAATATCCTTTTTAAGGTGTGGTGACCAGAACTGCACACAGTATTCCAAATGAGGTCGCACCATTGATTTATATAGGGGCATTATGATATTATGATAAAATATATTTAGATATTGGCTGACTTTAAAATATATTTAGAAATATCCAATGAACATTGCAATGCAGGTGAAACCACAGCGAAAGCATATATACACTTCTAACTCAGGGAATTACAGGAATGTTCTGGAAAGAGGCAACTTTACTGTCATAATGTCTTGAGTATTAAACCTCCCCCCACAGAAGAATAACTATTTCAGGAATCCACCAGAAGACAAAAGCAGAAAGAAAAATCAATGCTGGCAATAGATGTAAAATACCAAAGATTAACAGCATCTTATCCCGGAACATTATCATAGTAATTTTATTTCTATATAATCACTAGGCTTTTAAGAGTTGCAGCACAAAGCGTCAAAGACTTTACAGCTGAGATCTCACTTACAAAAGGAAATAAACAAAAAAAATCCAGACAGAAGGAAGAAGATATAAATGGGTTCATGTTAAGGTGCAATAGAAATCAGTGTCCAGGAATGATCAAATATATATTGGCTGGATCAAATGAAGTTCTGGAGGCGGCATTGTCTTAATGAATCTGGAATCAATGTCTCCTCTCAGATGCTGTTCTCTCAGTCATTTAAATGGATCTTGCCATTTCACACCTCAGAGTATAGCCTTAAAATAACAACGCTGATGGGTAAATATATTGTTTGCTTTGATAACCTTTGAGCTCATTTTCCAGTTCCCCTTGATTTCCTGTTCATCCCAATAATTTTTATGTTTACATGGGAATGTACTTTCTAAATGGTACTGCAAATACTTTGAATGTGAGCGTTCTCACACTTCTTTCCCATAGCTTTTAGTGCATAACCCATCAGACAGAATTAAGTTCCCTTGAGCAGTCCAACCAATGCCAAAGTGCTTTGTGAGCAGCTATTTATGCAGACAATCCATTCAGGGCTTTTTCAGCATTGTCCTACCTCTCCTCCTTGTACTATAATGTGGAATTCATGTTAAGCTAATTTTGTAGGTTTCCTTCATGTTGGCATGGCAGAGATACTTTTGTATGTATGAATCCATGTCATTTGAGAGCTTGGTGGTTAATGATAATTAGGGCTGGTCTTTGGACTTGTTAGGCTGCAACTAAGGACAACAGGAACAGTAAGGGTTTCTGGAGATAGGGTGAATATATATTTTTTCCAGTTATACCCCAGCCGAGGCTAGGGCATTTTATTGTTTCCAGAAAAGAGAGAAAGATACTACAAATAATAAGAAAACAACAAGACAACAGACAACAACAACAAGAACTACGATAGTGAAGGTCATACTTTGTCCCGGGTTGACATAGAAAATAAAATTGTATCTTATCTTGTACACCAGTACCTAATTATACAGTCAATTTTAAAAGATAGCATTTACTTTTTGAATTCTTATCAAGATTTTTGTGTATAGTTCTCAATCCATCTATAAAGTCTCGACCAGTTATTCTCAAAAGTTCCATCTTTTTTTCCTTGTAGCTGTAAGGTTAATCTGTCCATTTCTGCTGCTTCAAGCAACTTATATATCATTTCTTCTTTCATAGGTGTCTCTTCTTTTTTCCAATATTTTGCAAAGAGTTTTCTGGCAGACGTCACAACATGCACCATCAAATAAACGTACTGTTTTGTAAAGTCTTGCAGAATAATATGTAATAAAAACAATTCAGGAATGAATGGTATACTTACTTCTAATATTTTTGCAATATTTCATGTATCCATATCCAATATGTTTTTGCTATCTTACAAGACCACCACATATGGTAAAAAGAACCAGTTTTGTTTTTACATTTCCAACATAAATTTGACATATTTGGATACCATTTAGCTAAGTTTTTCGGGGTCAAGTACCATCTATAAAACATTTTATATATATTTTCGTTGTACGAAACAGCTTTTGTAAATTTTATGTTTACCTTCCATACCCTAGACCATTCTGGAGGTAGGGTGAATTGGTGAGGACCCCAATGCATCTGAAGATGAAAGGCTGTTCCCAAGTCATCCCATCATTAGCTCAATTTTCTGAGTGGGCTGGTGAGGGGACTCCCTTTATGGTAAGGTGCTTTCCTTCATTGTTTTGAGCCTGCTATTTTTGGTGGGGCCGGGAGGGAGAGGTACATGGATGACTCCCAAAGCCAAGACTATTTGTGTTACTTGAACATTGGACCAACATACTTTGTGCATTCTTGCACAGCCACATGGGAATTGTTGTTCGGTCCAGTAAATTGCTACCCCATTTGGAAGAAAGAGATGGACACAAGTTTGGGATAAATAAAGGGCCATTTTATTAATTATTCACCCCAAGTAAGTGGCAAGGACCAAACTAACAGTGCAGAATAGGTCAAGGCCAAGGGTGGCCCCAACCCCTCCTTTGTCCATATTGGGCAAGCCACCTTGCCGCTGGCATGAGCCATTGTTTGTGGCTTGGACCTAGCCAGCAAAACAGGCTGTCACCTGGAGCTCCAACAACTCAAGCTTCACAACTTGAAAGGAGGCCCTATCCAGGGCGATACCACAGGCAGTCCGCATTCCCAGCCCAGAGCCGCACAACCTGAAGGCTATTCCTGACAGACCTCTTGTCCCCCAAAATGTGGGGGTGCAAATGATGCTTACCGATGTGCTTTCCTTTCCCCACACACACCAACCTGACAAGTGAACGATTCTATTTAAACTGCACCACCCAAGCCAATTGTCCCACCCAACAGACCACAGTGCAAGGTAGACAAAAAAAACCCCAAACCAACCACCACCACCCACATAGAGCCAATCAGTGAGGGCAAAAAATTCCTACCCAACCCCTAGAACTGGCAACCAGCAAAAGCCTGCACTGCATACTGCGAGGGGGGTGGGTGGGCCGAGCACGTGGCTGACACTGTGAAGGTGGAGGCAGACCTGTCCACAGGACTCTGTCGGCTCCACCCCCCGCCATGGTTCCCAAGAGCGGAAATGCCACTCTGTCCTTCTTCCTCTCCTCTTGGATGGCAAAGGCGGCTCCCAGCCACTTTTGCAGCCAGGTAGAGGCAGATTCTGACCACATGCCAGTATGCTGAATGCCAGTCAAAAGCAGCATATACACCTGAACTCAAGTGATGTATGACTTGCCCATGATGATCTTGGGGTATATGTAATCCAAGCAAGTTGGCTGGCCAGCATACTGAATTTGGCCACAGTGGTGATACAAAACTATTCAAAATACAGTTCATGTTGGATTGTGATGTGAACAAATCACCAAACGTGATCAGGTGAGGTGCTTGTCTTGAGAGAAAACAGGCCTTGGGAGCAAGAAAAGTTCAGTCTTGCAAAATCATCAGTGATTGGACAGGGGAATGAGTCAGGTGAGCAAACACTGCAGGCATAGGCCTACACACTCCTAGGCCGAGTTCAGACTGGCAATTTGAAGCGCTAGGGAGTCAAAGAAAAAATGGAATAGACCTGGAACGGCTTGTTCCCAGTATTCCCGTTCACACTGCAGTGAATGAAGCGGGAGGATACCGTGGAGGAAGCGCAAGGGAGCATTCGCACTGTCACCCGCCCCTGGCGGGCTGTTAGCATAGTTTCGATACTCAGCTTTGTGTGCCTATGCGCATGGGCACATCAGCAAATAGGGCAGGATCGACTCCACACTTCCACTCGGCATGCTGGAGCATTCTGGTCGTGTGCATGTGCACCTGCCGCAGAACCAGCTGGCACCTATTATCAACTGCGGGTTGTTCCCGCCTTAGCAGTGCTTGCGTTCACACTCAGGGAACTGGAATCAACACGCTGTATACACAGTTTGCTACCACTTTAACATGGTATCTTTTAAACTTGGGAGGGAAGTGGCACAAGATGGCTTGAGTACAGCTGGGGGACGCCTGAAACATGTGCCTGTGTGAAACCGCCCCTTTAATCCGCTACTGAAACGCTCCTCAGATGTTTGCCTGCCGGGCCAAACTGCCAGTCTGAACGCGGCCCTAGAGAATGCTCACCACTCCTGGGTGATGTTGCAGTGCCAGAAAGTTTGCAAGCATTTCTCTTTTTATCCACAAAGATAAACTTGCTTTGAAAAGATAGATGAGCTCCTGATGAATGCGGCTTCATTAGCAGAATTCGAAAATGTCATTTGTCTTCATGAAGGGATGAATTTAATTTCCAGCTCTCTGTTGGGCCTCCAGAATGTATTTTAATCAATATTGTTTCATGCAGCATAGTATTTACACACACACACACAGAATGAAAGTTTATGCATCCTATATGTCCTCAAAACCAAGAAACATGTCACTTATTTTAAAAAAAATGGTACATTTTTATTGCATGCTTCCTTCAGGAAGATCAAAACAGCATACATCATTCTCCTTGACTTAGTTTTACCCTCATATCTAGGGGTGAGCATTCAGATATACGTGAGCCAAAATTAACCCGGAAATTGGTTGTTTGAAGTCAGCTCAGAGATATCTGAAATTATCCAAAACATTCCCAAATGAAAATTTATCTCGTTTTGTGTCTCGTTTTGTGCAATATTAGCATTTCTATGCATTTGTTGTGGGAAGCATGGAGCTGCCCATCCTTTCATTGTTTACGTATACACTTAAGGAGTAAAGTGTAAAGTTCCCCTAGTTAGTATGGTGATTAAAAAGCCTGAACATTGTGAGCGCTCATGAGATGCTTAGTCCGCAGGAAACAATATGTCAGGTTCCCAGTCAAATCACTCTCCTTACACACTTTCTTTGGTGAAAGGTTTATTCAGAGATTTGGGATGCCATGGGTTCAGACTCTTTGCCAGGATTGGGGTACAAGGGTGGGAATGCAGCATATAGTTACAACCCCAAAATTCCATTCATACACGTCAGAATTACTACGGAGACCATGAGAGATATACGGTCTATCACTAGCCAAACACAGACTCTACTTCAAGGACACTTCCTGTGTGAAAAGATCTCTTTGAGGTGCCATGGAAGAATTAAAGCTGGCCTCCCTAAAACTACAAGCACTCACTCCCCCTCTCAGGAATGCAATGGCAAGTGAGGGCAAGCGATAAGGATGCAGCAATAACAAATGGTAGGGTGTTGGGTGCAAAGAATAAAGGAAAACAGAGAGCATAAACACATTGGGTAGAAGTACAACAGGTACAGTTGGTCAAATGCAGTTGGTCAAATGCCCGAGTCTGACACAATAATGTCATTGAGCCGATGTTCATGTTGCTCTTGTTTCAAATACCATAACATATCTGTGTTTTGATTTACACTTGTTGTTCTAGGTTGAAAGAAAATATTGTGGAAGAAAATTTAAGAATTTTTACACGGAAACCAGAGTGTAATGCGGAAAAGAGCTTTTAGGAAGTGTCAGAAATGACTGAGAGCAGTGTCTGAAAGCACAGAGAAAATGGGCTGAGGAGATGTGGTAACAAGGTGAGCACAACATATCAAATTGGAAAAAAAAAGTCCCTACAGAGAAGACTAGATAGATAAAGGGAGCCAGTTACTGTGTGCGAGGGAGTGTGTTTAATATACTCAGCTGTGTAGGACCCTTGAGGGAAGGATCACGGAGGTTATCAGACCAAAGACTGTCATTATGGACTAATGGTGTTATCAGAAGAGGAGTCCGGTGGAATTATGGCTTCTTCCTTGGTCCATCTGCACAGTTCATAAAGTTTCCCAGCAAATCCCTATAGTGCTGGATAACATCCAACAGCGTAATGATATTTTCAAATTGGTTAGAGTATTGGGCCCACAGTTTCCTTCAGTGTGTAGCAGTAATGTAGGGAGTTAGAACACAGCAAAAACTACAGCAGAGTGAAACAATGCAAAGGGAAGAAAGTGTGGGTTGGTCCTATCTGAGAAAGAAAAAAAGCCATAAGCCCCAAATTCAAATTAACATGGGGAAAAAAATAAAGTCCTTCAACCATACCATCACAATCTCAGAGGAAAGGGGGTTTAATGCAGTTAGTGCCGTGGGGAATTCTTATCCTCCATTACAAATCCTTGCAAACACAAAGCCAAAGTTTAAGGCCAGCTAATACACAAGCTCTCAGTTTTTTAAAAAAATTAGGGTTAAAGAAAGAGGTAGTGTATCTATTGAGAGGATCAATGGGTAAGGGAGACAGAATGGAAACGGCACATCCTATGGTTCGCGCAGGACTTTCCCTCTTTTGAAAACAAGATGAGAATTATTTTCAACTCTGTGATTATTCCGAACCGATGGGATTTTCAAAAACCCGCCCAGTATTGTACAATAGCCACAGTCATCAGTCGTTCCGTCCGTTCTGCCATATACCGAGTCAGTCCTGTCACTGCTGACAAGACATGTGCTGAACTCAGCATGGATTTGGTTGTGGTGCTCAGTCAAAACCACACAGCTTTCTGCGAGGTTGAAGAGGGCTGTAACTCAAGACATACTGAGTTCAACACATTTTATTATGGCTCCTCTTACAGTGTGACACACCAGACCCTCTTCTCTGCTGTTTTGTCTGAATGCTTTTGGTCCCTCAAACCATGTCAGGACTGATGAAAATAAACCAAGGTTCAACTATTATTTATTTGGAGCATTTTATCTCTTGCCCTTCTGTCAGTGCATTGAAACTAAATGTGCATGACACCTGTGATGAAAAAGAGAAAAGAAGGGGAGGAAAGGAGAAGGAACTTAGGTACTAACTGTTTATTAATGTTTATGTTTACAGGGAGGGAAGGCAGTGGTCTCATCAGATCTCAATGTCATCAGATCTCGTTGGAGCTGCAGTGGCTCAGTGGTTAAGATGCTGAACTGCAGGCTGTGGAAGGTCAGTAGTTCAGCAGTTCAAGACTCGAGTGCCGCATGACGGAGTGAGCTCCCGTCTCTAGTTCCAGCTCCTGCCAACCTAGCAATTTGAAAGCAAGAAATTGTAAGTAGATAAATAGGGACCACTTCGGTGGGAAGGTACCAGCATTCCGTGTGCCTCAGCATTTAGTCATGCTGGCCACATGACCACGGAAACGTCTTCGGACAGCGCTGGCTCTTCGGCTTGGAAATGGAGATGACCACTGCAACCCTAGAGTCAGACTTGACTGGCTTTCAAGCAAGGGAAACCTTTACCTCTACCTCTACCTTTACCTTACAAATAGGAAAGGCAGCAGTCTCATCAGATCTCAATGTCATCAGAACTCATCAGATCTTGGAAGCTGAGCAGGGTCAGTACTTGGAAGGAAGGCTGCCACAGAAGGCTCTGCAGAGGAAAGCAGTGATCCCCTCTGCTTCTCATTTGTCTTGAAAGCCCTTGGCTGGGGTCTCTATAAGTTGGCTTCAACTTTACACACACACATACACACACGCACGCGCACACACACACTGTTTACATAGTAACCAGGTATACTAGTCATTGCAGGAGACAGTCCTGGAATGAGAGGAGGCCAACAGCTGTTGAATCCAACTGATATGATGGAGGAGGCCTTAGAGTCTCCCCTCTTCCCCCATGCAGCTAAGTGGAAGCCATCTTGGAAGCAGAGCAGCCTACCCAGGTGCATAGGTGATATGTCTGTGTCTGACCTCTAGTGCAGCTTAGTAAATGGAAGGTAGGAGTCCAATGGACAGGTAGGAGTCCAATGACAGTTGGCCCCACATGGATTGGGAGGGGATCCCTTTGGCCCGTCCTCTGTTCCGATGAGGGAGACCATTCTGAATGGGAGCTAGTCCCAGTCCAACTGATGGAGGTGGAATAGTTGCTAATAGAAGCAGTTCCAGAACAAGAGAGTCCAAATGGAAACTGGTCCTAGCTAAACTGAGCCAGTGGAAGCGTCATAATCTCACCTCTTCCTCTAACAATGTCAGCTGGAACAGGTTGCTGGGTGGGGGAGTTCTGGGCCTGAAGGAACCAAATAGCATGCTATCTTGCATTGTGCACATATATATGTGAGCACATAAATGTGTTAAATCCACAGTGACTGAAATGGTTGGGGTACTGTTATTCTTGTTCTACATAATTCTTGTTCTACATAATTGCAGCAAAGTAGGCTGAATTTATCTGGTTTGTGATGATCTTTCTGTGACCTGGTCCTCTAGTATTTTACATTTGAGATAGCTTTCTCCCAAACTTTTCTTTTATTTAATTGAACTGAAAAGCAATGTAGCAATCATAAACGAAGCAAATGTACAGCTGGAAAACCTAAAAAGTGACTTGGAAGCAAAACTCCTGTTATGTATTGAGATGTATATAAC
>NW_015173750.1:0-3976 GCF_001447785.1 Gekko japonicus
ATGTTAAACTTAATAAAAAGTTAATTATATAAAAAAAGTTTGTTAGTCTTAAAGGTGCTACTGGGCTTTTTGCTGTTTTCTCCAGGGGAACGGATCCCACTTTTGCCGAGGTCCATGCCCAGGGAGCCCTGCTGCACTCCCTTTCGGGGCAGATATTCAGGCCAAGCTTACTCAGAAGCAGGCCTGTCTGGATTTTTAAATTTTTCCAGCTTGACCCAGTTCTCCCTGAATCTGGGATGCTAGCCTCCAGGGGGGACCTGGGGATCCCCCAGAATGACAGCAAAGCTCCAAACTTTACAGAGATTAGTTCCCCTGGAGAAAATGGATGTTTTGGAGGGTGGACTGTGTGGCATTGTGCCCCATGGAGGTCCCTGCCCTCCCCAGGCTGTTTGAGAGCATCCTGTGATTGACACAAGAGTAAATGTACTGACGCCAATGGGGCTACTCTCATGTAAATCTGCATGTAATGATACTTGTACTTTTCTCATGTATTCAACACAAATGAGGCTGAGAGTGAGTCCAGGCATCTCTGTGGTGCCGGGATGACACTGAAGTGATATATTTGTTTGGCGGTTTAGTGCTCACATAAGAATGGTAAAAAAAAAACCCCTCAGAGGATGGTAAAGGGGTGGGGGGAAAGCGGTATTGCAGGAGGCGCTACGGGCATTTCATACAGCACACCATAGTGATTCAGAACTGTAAGAAAGGGTTTGAAAGTGGAAGAAAGCAGATTATGTCAACAATTGCTTCGGCATGCTTCACAAATGGGAGGCAAGTGGGTTTGTATGAACAGGTAAATAAATTCCGCTAGCAGCTGGTTACTAAAATGAGTCTATCTGAAATCACAGAAAAAAACCCAGTTACTAACCAGTTACTAAAGCGGAATAGATAGTCTGTCTGAAAAGGGCCCTAAAGATGAAACCTTTTTGCACACAATTAATAATGCTGGGGGTTGGATATAACATGTGTCACATTATACGTTTTGCATTGTAAGCATTAACTGACCAGATGTTGGCTGGAAATCAAAACAAAGCATTTGTCTGTGTATTAAGTACCCCAACTGAGACTAGCCTCACTTTGAAAGAGGGAGCAGAGCGAATGGATCTGAACTGTTTCCAAACTGAATATATGGACCACTGTCAATGTATTGTGTTTAGATTAGTTTGCTGAAACTCAACACTAGTCCTGGCATTCACTTTCCCTTTGCCGGAGCTGCTCAGCAAATCCAGGAGAATTCACATTGGCCTATTGTCAACGTATTCTATTTTTGGCTTCAGTGGATACTTTGGGAGTATCTCACGGGTGTGCTCAGATATTAGGTTGAATCATATTTGCAATGTTAAAACTTTTTTTTTGTTCCTTCAACATTTTCTTTTCAGAATTGTCAAACTAGTTCTGTGAACCCAAGGCGGGGGGGGGAGTTAAACTTGTGCTTTCTTCAAACGGCATCCCTCCCAAATTGCTTTTGAAACAGAGAGGAGTTTATTTATTTAAAGGATATTAAGACCTTCCTGGAGGGCTGCTCTTAGGCTTTCTGCAGGACTTGGAGGTGCATTCAACAGTTAGACGGAGCAGGGCCCCTCTGCTGTGCTATGGCCGTGTGTGTATGGGATTTGCTCTCTTACCAGGGCCTAACAACACATTACGGTTTTCTTGGGAACATCCCCAGGCTGGGTCACAGATGTGCTCTGAAAGCTATTGGGGAGACTGACTTGTAGCTACCCTGACCTAGATGGCCCAGGTTAGCCCGATATTGTCAGAACTGGGAAGCTAAGCAATGTTGGCCCTGGTTAGTACTAGAATGGGAGACCACCAGGGAAGTCCAGGGGTTGCTATGCAGAGGCAGTGTCTGGAATGTGTGTGTGTGGGATCCTCCTTGCCTCTGCTTGGTACACTAATGATGTCTCCTGTCTAGGCTATTATCTGCTTTTGGTTTTCTGACCTTGGATGTTCCAGCTACTCCTGACTCGCTGGGAACAAATGGCTTCTATTTTGCCCGCTCTCTTTTCTCCCGCATGCGCACACACAGTGCTTATTGGCTTTTGCTTGTAACAGGGGGTGTTTTGAAACAAGTATAATTCAGGGTGCTCTGCTGCTTTGGGCCATTCCTGACAAAAGATGTTCATATGTCATAGTTATGAACTACCAATAAACAGAATTCTTCTTATGAAGTGCTGTCTATCGAACCCTGACAGGCAGGCGGTGGCAAACCACCTCTGTTTGTCTTACATCTGACCTGACCTGGATGGCTCAGGCTAGCTCGATCTTGTCAGATCTTGGAAGCTAAGCAGGGTCGACCCCAGTTAGTCCTTGGATGGAAGGCCACCAAGGAGGTCCAGAGGTAGGCAGTGGCAAGCCACCTCTGAATGTCTCTTTTCTTGTGGGGTTGCCATATGCCAGCTGCAGCTTGATGGCGCTTTCCACCACCTCCACCACCACCACTACTTGTGGCCATATCCAAACATGTGCACCCCCACCACCACCACCAGGCAAGACAGGGCTTGCCAGTGCTGGATTGGGAAATTCCTGGAGACCCAGGGGTTGAAGCCCAACATTTGGGGGGTGGGGATGGGAGGGACCTCAGTGGGGCACAGTGCCCTTCAAAGTGGACACTTTCTCCAGGGGAATGGGTTATTGTAGTCTAGAGATCTGTTGTGGTTCCAGGAGATCTCCAACCTCCCCCCCCAATCTGGAGGTTGGCGGCTGCACTCCCTGGGGTGATTTCACGCCAGGAAAACATGGTAGGAGGAAGGCCCCAGTCCCTTTCGGCCTGCATGTTGTGGCCCTGACCTGAATTAGAAGAAGAAGAAGAGATTGGATTTATACCCCGCCCTTCACTACCCAAAGGTGTCTCAGAGCGGCTTACAAACTCCTTTCCCTTCCCCTCCTCCCAACAGACACCCTGTGAGGTGGGTGGGGCTGAGAAAACTCTGACACAAACTGCTCTTTTTTTTTTTTAATCCCCTGAAACCAGGGTAGTTTTATTGGTTTTTTGTTACAACTACACAACTACATAAGAAAGAGGGAAGAAAGAAAAGCTGGGAAGGGGAAAAAAATAAAAAAACCCAAGAGACAGGACAGTAACTGAAAACCCACACTATAACTAAAAACCCAAGAAAGGAAGGTCAAATACAGTTAGTATTCAGTTAGTCATAAAAAACACATAGCTTTTCGTTTAAAACAATGAATTTAGGAGTTAGTAAGTCCGATTTTAGTAATAGACTGCTAGCTTCTCAGTGTGTACAAAGTCTCATATCTTCTTCAGTCATAATCTTTGAGACTTTGAGAGCTACTTGTGAACTCTTAGTCGTAGATCATATGTTTCTCTGGCCACGGCTCCTTCTGCTCCTGTTGGATCTTCGTCCTCTTCTTCTAGACTCGCTGCTGCGCCCTCTTCTGGTTGCCCGTCTTCTTTCATTCCGAAGAATTGCTTCAACCATTTTTCTGCTTTAAAAATCGAATCAATCTTTTCTCTTTTATCTTTATATTTAAACAGCACCCCTTCGGGGTAGAGCCAGGTGTAAGAAATTTGGTTTATTTGGAGCGTTGAAATTAGTTCTTTGTAGGCTTTTCTCTTCTGTCGAACCTCAAACGGAGTGTCCTTTAGGACCCTGATGTTTGCTTCTCCCAGCTGCAAGGGTTTAGTTGCTGTCGCTTTAAGGATGTCGTCTCGTGTTTGTCTCCGGAGAAACTTGACTACCATCTCGCCTGGCAAGTTATTTTGCTTTGTATACTTGGAGTAGGCGCGGTAAACCGCCTCTATCTCCGCCGCTGCTTCTGTCGCTGAACTGCCGAGCGCTGAAGCGATTAGATTGGATGCCAGTTCTTTCAAGTTTTCTCCGGCTGACTCAGCAACCCCTTGGAACCTGAGAATTTTGTTTGATTTCTCCATCTGCAGATTCAACAGCCGTCTATCGTGAAGATCTTGTCTTTGTTCCAATAAACCAACCTTCTTTTTGGTTTTTTTCGCATCATG
>NW_015173750.1:4066-42249 GCF_001447785.1 Gekko japonicus
GGTTAAGTCTCTGACACACTTGAGAGCTTTAGCTTTTTACCTCCCCCCCTTCTTTCTGAGAGGCAGTCCGGTTTGTTTACGTCTGGGATTTCTCCCGACGCCGCTTAAGTAAGGGGGGGGTAACTCACTTTTAATGCTTAATCGCTCGGTTCTTCCTCCAATTCATTGGCGATCTGGACACAGATCTCTGTTAACTTTGATTCATTCGCTGACCTTCTTGCTTGTCCCGGCTGGCATCAGCTATGCTCGGTAAAAACCGAGCCTCATGGGGGGGGGGACCGATTGGGGCAAAAAGGAGCGCCTCAATTCTCCGGCATTGCGCCATCGAAGAGGTCGCCCCCTAACGCGCCCCCGGCTCGGAGCCTCTCACTGAGACTCACCTGGGGGTGTCACTTGAGGTGGCACCCCTCCCAACACCCCAGCATCAGGGGAGAGCCTCCGCCATCGCCGAGCCACAGACCGGAACTGCTCTTTTTCAAGGACAGCTGTGCCAGAGCTTGTGACTGACCCAAGGTCACATCAGCAGGTGCAAGTGGAGGAGTGGGGAATCAGATTAGAGTCCGCACACTTAACCACTACACCCGTGCAGACCCTTTCTGCACGGGTAGAGCACCGTAGAACGTTTCTCTGTCCTGAGTTGGGTGATGTACCCAAGAAAAATGTTAACAGGTAGTTACATTTCAACTCATAAACACATGAGATGTTAGCTAAAGTCCTTGTTTCTGCCAGGCGTTATCAAAACCCTCTGTTAAGGGGTTTTTAAATGACTTGCCCAAAGGCTAACTTGAGAAAGATCAGCTGGTCTTTGTTTTCATTCTTATAAGACTCTTAAAAATAACCACATGGGGGCAAAAACAGCACCGAATGAATTCCCATATAGGGAAAGGCATTACCCATCCATTTATTTTCTTCTGATAAGTTAATGGTGATTATCGCTAGAAAAACTGCGAAGTACTCTTGGTGATGTTTAAAAACAATTGAGGGCTTGATTCCTTTTCAAGTATTTTTATCTCTTTCTAAAGGGCTTTGAAAAGATAAAAGTAAAGGATTATACAACAGCAGATAAAATCACACCACTTTTTTTTTTGTTGTTCTGTTTAAAACGGAACTCTTAAATTCCACCAGAAGCACACCCCATAAGAACATAGATCTAATTATTCTGATTTCTCGATTAGGGTCTTGACAGCATGAGTAGCAAATTTCAAGAGCTGGAGAGGGAGATATCTGTATTCGGACATGGATTTACACGTTGAGTGAATCCTGCCAGATTTGTGGAGGAGAAGAGTTTTCGGTTTGCCCTCCCCTGGAAAGCGGCCTAAAGGTCAGCCCTGGTGACACAGTTCTGCACCGCAGTCTGCTCCAGTCTGACAGGAGATTTTGCCGGCTCCCTCCCGGCTGCACTAAGCAGATGAAGCCGAAGGTGATCTCTGTAAGTTGACAGCCAGCTGTTCCCTTTCCATATACGACAAGTTGATCCTCACTGGCTGGTAGTCGGAGGCCTGTCCTTGCGGGTGGGGGTGCTTGTCACTGCTTGATGTAGGTGGGGGGAGGGGAGGGGGTGTCTTTTAAGCTGTTGCACTAACTGTGGCTTCAGAAAACCTAGTGCTGCACGTCGAAACAGTTGTCCAAGGAGGAGAAATGAAAAACCCATTAAAAGGAGTTGGGTGTTCAAGATTTATTTTATTTACTTGGTTCATACCCTTCTTTTCTCCCTAGCGGGGACGTGGAATAGCTCACACCCTTCTCCTCTCCTGCATTGTATCCTCACAACAACCCTGGGCTGGGCTGAGAGAGTGTGACTGGCCCAAGGTCACCCGGTGAGCTTCCAAGGCAGAAGGGGGGGATTTGAACCTGGGTCTCCCAAGTTGCTAGTCTGACACTCTAACGACTATGCCATGCTTGCTGGCTTTTTGAGAATAGCACTGAGTGTACAAAAAAATCCCAGTGAGATGTTAGAACTGGGAAAGAAAGTCCTAAACCTCTCAGTGGTGTTCATAAGCCAGGATCCTTCTGGTAGGATCTCTATGTCCTCTCTTCTTAGCATCTGAGCCTTTGAAATCCATCCATAATATACCAAATAAGGGTTGGTTCTTACATTACCTGAGAAGCAAAGATGTACTTCCTTGTAGATTCATCCCCTGACACTCTGGTGCTGTATAAAGAGAGGGCATTGCCATGGAAGGAGAGATCAGGTGAACTTGGCAAACGCTTTGGGAGCTCTTGAGGCTGTAGCATTAATTGAATCTGAGTAGGCCTAAACAGAAGAGCTCCAGGAAACATCCTAAGCAGGGGTCATTTCCTGCAGGAGAACACAGGAGCGGAGCTCCGGCAGTAAAGAGCCCAGGGGGCGGGCACATGCAACAAGCCCCCCCCCCTGCTCCCAGCAGCCCTCAGTCAGAGCAAGAAGCAGCCAGGTAAGTTGCAGAGCCCCCCCCCGCCCCCTGGCCCAAAACAGTCCAGTGGGACCTTTAAGACCAAGTTTTATTCAGGTACAAGCTCTCCCTCCTCTGCGAGAACAAATCTGCACGCCCCCCCGCCCAATAGGTAGCAATCCAAAACAGTTCAGTGGAGCCTGAGCGGTGGGTGTTGCCTTCTGCCACACTTCCGGTGATGCCAGGGGGTGTGGCATATGCAAATAAGTTATGCTAATGAGTTATGTTAATGAGCTCCTTCACCTCTTTTTCTACGAAATGATGCCTGATCCTAAGTAAAGCCATTCTCTGGTTTCCAAAAGAATGAGTACATGTGCAAGCATTAAAATAAAAACCCAAACCCAAACCATGGTGACCTTGTGGGAATGAGGTGTCGAACTCATTTGTTATGAGGGCCGGATCTGACATAAGGGTCACTTTGTTGGGCTGGGCCATGCTTGCCATAAAATGTAACACACGGTACCAGAGGTATATATAAAGGCGATTTCAGATTTTGAAAGAAAGAAAGAAAGAAAGAAAAGCAAGTGAATGATAACAGCAGGCTTGATTGAATTAGGTGTGCTATTCAGAGAAGCAGTAGGCATGGAGATACCAGCGTTGGTAATGAGACAAGAAACCTAGGTCTCAATTCCATCCAGGAGGATTCAGCCCAGGAGGATGCAAAGAATAAATGGACAGAAGTCTGACATTAGAAACTAGAACATTCAGTTGCTGACATAAGAGTAGCAGTGCTCTTACAAAGGAATTTCAAAGGGAGATCAGAAAAAGAGACTGCTGAATCACAATTGATAAGGAAGCTCAGGACAATGCATCCATTTGAACTGAATTGAGTACTAGTTTTCCTGTCTCATGACCAATGTTTGCTATTATCATTTGACATCTAAAATCACTTCACTCTCAAAGATATAAGGACCAATCCAAGGGTTCTAATTCCTAATCAGGGTCTTTTTGAAAGAAATTAAACCTAGATAGGAACAGAGAAATCCAACCCCGCCCTTTTTTTTTTTTTTTTAAACCTTTTCAGAATTGTTTTATTGGCACATGTTACCCTTATTTGTTAGCTGCCCTGAGCCCGTCCGCGGGGAGGGCGGGATATAAGTGTAATGATAAAATAAAAAATAAGCCAAAATGATTTCCTCAGTGTACATTGTACTTGTCAGAAGAATCTACCCTCCCCCCCCCTCTCTCTCTCTCCGAAGAAGTGTGCTTGCACACAAAAGTTTCAAGGGAAGAGGTGAAAAGTAGTAGTTTGCCATTGCCTGCCTCTGTGTAGCAACCCTGGACTCCCTTGGTGGTCTCCCATCCAAATACTAACCAGGGCTGATCCTGCTTTACCTCCAACTACGTTCCGAGATCTGACGAAACTGGGCCAGCCGGAGCCATAAATCCAATCTCTTCTTCTCTTCTTCTTCTTCTTCTCAACTGGCACAATGTTGGCCAACGAGTCAGGACTCGCACCCAGGACGATGTTAGATATATTTTTCAGAAAGAAGGTATGGGAATGAAAGCATTTATGTCTTTTTAATGCTTTCCCCTGCTTGGGCCTCTTTGGGATAGAAACCCAAGTATGTTTTGAGATGCCTTTGGATTCTCCTGCACGGGTTTGAGTTTCTTCGCCTCACATCTCTAGATGAGAGATTTATAGCTAGGCACCAAGGCAGTTTCTCTTTATAAATATTGTGCATTAATCACTGGATATTTGGAGGCACAGCCTCAGCCTCTGTATATGCGCTCTTTCCTCAGAACACAGAGAAATAAATAGGCAGAGCTGTTGTATTTTAAAGCATGAATTTGGTTTCAAAATTATGGTAATGATAATTTTCTCTCTCTTGAGAATCTTTGGTAAGGCAGCTAATAAAGGGGCAGGGAAGAAAGGCAGTCTGGTATGATTCCTCTGCACGTGGCTCTGCGGCACTCCTTCTTGTCTTGTGCCACGTGTAGCAGAGATGGAACAGAGATGGGGAGCAGCTGCTGTTCAGTGTCCTGGGTTTCTGCCTCATACATAGGGGGGTCCAGATATAGCTGCAGCAGCTTAGAAAACAGCTGTCTTCACTTCTCCCATTTGCTAGGCAGACAGTCTGTCCACGTAGCCAGCGAAGGGAGGCAGGGTCCCGAGGTTGCAATTAGAACAAAGCAGAGTGTGTGAAGATGGCACAGGGAGGGGACGTGCGAAACATAAACAAAAGGCGTCCAGGCCAGGGGAGCCCAGTTCATTCCTGCCAGATATCTTGCTCCAGGTTCATTTATCAACAAGAGAGACCAAAGGCCCCCTTAATGTTTACTTTGCTCCAGTGCAAATGATGTGTCCAGAACTGGGACCTGGCCTGGACTTGCCCTGGCCCAATCCTGGCAACATGTGGCCACCTGGGACCCTGAATAGCACTTACCAGAAGGAGCCAGGTGTGAAGGTAGTCGCAGCCCTGGGTGCGAGTCCTGGCTCATTGGCCAACATTGTGCCAGTTGAGAAGAAGAAGAAGAAGAGAAGAAGAGATTGGATTTATACCCCGCCCTTCACTTGGAGTCTCAGAGCAGCTTACAAACTCCTTTCCCTTCCCCTCCCCACAACACACACCCTGTGAGGTGGGTGGGGCTGAGAGAACTCTGACACAAACTGCTCTTTTTCAAGGACAGCTGTGCCAGAGCTTGCGACTGACCCAAGGTCACATCAGCAGATGCAAGTGGAGGAGCGGGGAATCAAACCCGGTTCTCCCAGATTAGAGTCCGCACACTTAACCGCTACACCAAATTGAGGGGGAGGACGTGGTGTTACTCGCCCCAAATTCTATGTGTTGCCCATGTTTTTGCTGCGGGAATTAGTAAGGAGTCAGGAAGCCTGCAAGAGGGGGGTAATCTAGCGAGATCGTTCCACCGAAGTTTATGGGGATCTTTCCCTTTTAGAGAACTCTTGAAATAACCAGTCCAGGTTGAAAATTATGATTAATTTTATTTGAGAGATAATAAGAATACTAACATAAAAAAAATACAAGAGGCAACACACATACAAGATGAAAAATAGGAAATGAAGATGGTAGCAGGAATACATAAGAATATAGGCTACCTGTCCAGAAGAGGCAAGGTCTGGGAGAAAAGCAAGGTGTCCAGCATCTTGGGTGTGCAGTTTGGATCCAGGAAAACACACACACCTCAGTGGGACTGAGCATGGCCAGTTATAGGCCAAAATGCTTCCTTGAGAGCATGTTGATAAGACTGCTGCCCTGAAACAATATTCTGATGGGATTAGCTGGATGTAAAGCAATGTGTTGGGACCTATGCTCCCTCTAAGCTGTGGAGTCTTGTGAGCAAAAATTCTACTTTGTGAGCTACTGGCATTAAAGTTGTGAGTGAGCGATTCGGCTACTGCATAAATTAGTTTGCTCTGGAGCCATCCCTTCCTGAGCTAAGACAAAAATGTGTGAGCCAGAGGCTAAAAAACTGTGAGCTAGCTCATACTAACTCAGCTTAGAGGGAACACGGGTTGGAACCAAGCTGAACAGCGTTCTCAGAAACGGACAAAGGAACGGAAGATGGTTGGGAAGAAATCCTGATGTAAAAATAAAGCTTAAGTTGAAACTGGGGCAGAAACCTAAGGCAGAAACTCGGTTGGTCGGTTGATGGCGGATGCCGAGTAGGCTCTCTCCCGCTTCCGCTTTCCCTCAACCCGGCAGAAATAACTTTAAAGGCACCAAAATTTGGAAAAGGTTATGAGAAAAAAAGGGGGGAATCACATAAAACGAGGTGATACATCCCAAAAAACTCTAAAAAAGATTATTTTACACTGGAACCTCCGACTCAAACGGCACAACAGAAGCAGGTAACGGAACTTAAAATGGCAATCGGACCAGTGGACTCCGTTCGAGGAGAAGGTACACTAACAAAAAGAGATTTGACAGAATCCCTTAAAAACGTTAAAACAGAACTATTAGAAACACTCAACGAAACAATAAAACCTGTGGCAGAGCAGCTAAAAAACATACAGACAGCCTTTCACAAGGTGTCTCAGACTGCGGAGACAGCAATGGAAAACTGCCTAGCAAATCAAGAAAACATACGTGACTTACAATCACATGAAAGCTGGGCAAAGGAGAAAATTACAACACTGGAAACCTCTCTTCAAGAGAGGCATCTAAAATTCCACGGCTTCCAAGAAAAAATAGAGGGAAATACCAACCTCACAGTATTCATCAGTTCATGGCTAGCAACGACTCTCCGCCTTAAAGAAGGTGTAGCCTCGTTCTTCCGGCGGTGCGGCGCTGCACCCGGGAGTGTGTCTCGGTGTCTCCGAGAACACCCCGACTCTCGTGCGCTTCTACGGAGCTTCTCCCGAGGTTCGGGGGAGCTCCGCTCATTTCTCCTGGAGGGAGAACGGGAGCAGGAGGCTTGGCCGGCCCCCCCGTTTCCATGGCAAGGGCGGGGGTGAGACCGGCTTGCCCCGAAGCAGGAGCGCCGAGCAGCACGGGAACATGGCCGCCATGTTCTCGCCGAAGCAGCAGCCAGCCGTGTTTTTAAACTCTTTATTTCTTTTTTGACACACGGGTGTATTACCACAATGACGAACCAGATACAGAACACTCCTCTTCAGGACGCTATTTTGAATTACTGACGAAAAAGCTCCCCGAGTGAGTATTCCCCGACATATGTGAAGCGGCCGCCAAAAGTTACTTGGGAACGTAGACAGTCAAAAGTGACGGGGGAGAAACTACTGTTCCTGCTTTATTATGAACAATACTAGAATGACCTATGTTTCTGATGAGGACTCTACTAGCGCTGAACTAAACTAAAGGAAATACGCTTAAACTTGCTTAAAGTGAAACGGGGGAAAAATAATAACAAAAAGGGGGGCAAAATGGAGGAGCAGGCTACTAAGGGCGTTACAAGTCAGTCTATTTCCCTCCAGAACCTCCTGGGAGAGCAAGTTCAAAAAACACTGGCAGAGGCAATAAAGCAAGCATGCACAGAGGCATGCACAGAGGCAATAAAGCAAGCATGTACTGAGGCGGTGAAAAAAGCTTGCAAAGCAGCCTGTGAGGATTATTTTTCGAAAATTTTTTCAAGTATAAAGATAATCGAAGAGGATAAGAGACAGCAAACGCAAACGCAGGGATCACAGGGGCTGAGTGAGAGCTGTGAAAAAAAGCTGGACAGAATGTCTAATATTACTCAGTCGAGGCATAAAAAACTCAAACCACGAGTGATGGACTTTTGGGAACTTAAGGCTCAGAAGCAAAGTGCTGGGAGAGCAGACAAAAGGAAAAAAGACTGTTTGACGTTACTCTATAGTAGAAAGAAGAAGCCTTTAACAAGGAGCAAGTTGAGGAAAGATGATGTGAAAGTTAAGGGCCTTAAAAGGTTAAAGAGAAATGTGAAGAATGATAGACAAGAATTGTGGAAATGGGTAGACTCAGTTGTACAGGAGTATAAAAATTTACGCCACATGGAGGATAATAGAAGAAATGAAGACAGGAAGAAAATCGTATTCTTTGTTATCGCAATGGACAAATTGGTTGACTGTTATTAGATAGTGCTAACTTGATTAGGGCTATAAATGTTTTGATTTGGAATGTGTGGCTGAAGTGAGAAGTTAGGTAATGATTAAAAAAAATGAATGAAAATAAAAAAGGATGAGACTGATATTTGATGAATTTCTCTTTATAAGAAAATAGATTTTTCAGTCTTGATTATATGTTAATAGAATCTCAAAGGAAGTAATGAGATGATGAGCCTTGAGAGTTCATATGAACATGAGTTATTTAGGGACAAAAAGATGAAGAAAAAATGAAAAAATTATATGTATTATGTTTTTGTTAGAAACTAATAGATGTAAACTGTCTAGCCCTATGTTAAAGGTTATAGTTTATAAGATGATAGAGTAATCTAGCAGGATATATGAGTTAATTCTTTATTAACAGAATTTAGGTTCTTATTCCGTTTTCTTTCTTTGTTTCGGAATGTCAGAGTTGAATCTGAAAGTGAGAAATTGTATGAAGGGGCAAAATGGAGAGAATAATTACCTAAAATAGAGCAGAGGAAAGGGGGTGATGAATTAATTGAATTAATTGAATTAATTAATTTCACATCAATTGTTGGGTTTAGGGATGGTTTAAGGAAATGTAATATCTGTAGTAACTGAGGTAGTAACTGAAGTAAGGAGTTTTTGTTTGTTATGGTCTGTTTGTCTGTTTGTTATTTGTCTGTTTGTTTGTTGGTGTGTAAAACTAATAAAAATATTGTATATATATAAAAAAAGAAGGTGTAGCCTCTACAATCGTTAAAGCATACAGATTGGGCTCACCAAACTCAAATAAATGCGAAGGTCCCAGAGATATCCTGGCAGAGTTTTTAGACACCCGCTCCAAGCAACGAATTTTGAAGGAAGCGAGAATTAATGGTGGACTTCCTTTCCAAAATGAAAAAATAAACGTACTTCCAGATCTTTCAGCAGAAACCCTCCCAAGTCAGGTGCACATTAAAACCAGTCACCATCAAGCTAATGGAAGCTGACATACGTTACAGGTGGGCAAAATCGGGAGCACTACAGGTTTGGTACCAAGGATCTCTCAAACAAGCCATAGACGAAGAATCAGGGCAGAACCTCCTACGAGCCTTAAACCTAACATATAGCCAAGAACTATCGCTGAAAAAAGCTTACAAAAGAAAGCGAGAATTCACGTCACCTCTGCAATGGGGCAAGATCCCAGTGAGGAAATCACCACAAATGCCTTAAATATGTAAACATGTTTTAAATAGTAAATTTTGGTGCCAAAACTTTTTTTTAATAGCCCCCCGAAGGGGAGTTTTTAATTTTTTTGCTTTTTCTACACACTACAGTTATAGGATGGGGGAAGGAATACTAGTACCCTAACACTATTATTATGGGTAATGGGTAAAGGAGATCTAATACCAGGGGTCATTTCGTAGAAAAAGAGGTGCAGGAGCTCATTAGCATAACTCATTAGCATAACTTATTTGCATACACCACACCCCCTGACATCACCGGAAGTGTGTCAGAAGGCAACACCCACCGCTTGTGCTCCACTGAACGGTTTTGGATTGCTAGCTATGGGGGGGGGGACACGTGCAGATCTGTCCTCGCAGAGGAGAGCTTGTACCTGAATAAAACTTAGTCTTAAAGGTGCCACTGGACTGTTTTTGACTGGGGGGATGGTGGGGGGGGGCTCTGCAACTTACCTGGCTGCTTCTTGCTCTGACTGAGGGCTGCTGGGAGCAGGGGGTGGGGCTTGTTGCATGTGCGCTCCTGCAAGAAATGACCCCTGTCTAATACATATATCTACTTGATAGGGGAAGGAAGACTACCATTCTAATCTATATCATCTACTGGATTTGGGGAAAGGGTAAAGACTAATACATGTCACGATCTGAGTAGTTGAAAAAAATAATGCTTTTTAACCTAATATTACACATTATATCAAGGTTTGATTCAATTATGATAGTACACATTTAATAGCTTAACATAATTACTGCCTTTAGTACTATTGCCTTAGTTCTAGAGTCTTTTCTTCTTGCGTTTCTTCGTTTTCTGGCGTTTAGGGGCAGCCACTCCTTTCTCCGATTCAGATGATTCTGATGACGTGTAAGTTTGACTTGTTGAATCCTGTGAAGTGGATTCTTCTTCTTCTTCTTCTTCCTCCTCCCCATCCTCCTCCCCATCCAGTTGTAAATTCTTTTCCTTCTGCTTCTTTTTTGTATTGAACATTTGATCCATAAAATTTTCCGCTTTTGGAACAGAGTCAATTATATATTTTTTGTCCTGGTAATTGAAGCTCAGGTCTGGAAATAGCCATCTTATATGGTATTCCCTTTTTTTTGCAGAGTGAGAGTAAGCATCCTGTAGAGTTTCCTCCATTTTCTAACTTCAAAGGGGATGTCTTTCTAAATTTTTACATCTTCATTCTTGATTTTTAAGGATTTTCCCATTGTTGACTTTAGCACCAGTTCTCTGGTAGATCGTTTTGTGAATTTTAGGTAAATTTCCCCTGGGAATTTATTTTTCTTTACAAAGTCTGGTTAAGTCCTATAAGCCACATCCATCTCTTTTATTAAATCTTCTTGTTTATAATCCATTAATGAGGCCAAGGCGACCGCCAAAAGTTCTTTTAAATCCACGTTCTTCTCTTCAGGAATCCCATGGAAACGTAAAACATACATGGATCTTTCCAGCTGGAGCTGTATTAGTTGCGTTTTATCAGAGGATCTTTCCTTCTCTGCTTCATCCACTCTTTTCTTAATGCTTGCAGTCTGTTTTTCCATCTTTTTCAACATTTTCTCAGTTGCTGAGGTTCTTTTATCCGTTTGGTTCAATTGTTTTTGGACATTGTCCAGCTTAGTGAATGAATGAATGAATGAATGAATGAATGAATTTATTATTACAGCGCATAGCCAGCAATATAAAACCATACCTGCAAATATTTATAAATAGATTACAATGTCAAAAGTATCGAGATGGTGAATCTATTAATATAAAACAAGGTTAAATAGAAATAAAATTGTACAAGCATTTTAAACTCTAAAACCAAAAATACGGTGTAATAATGGACAGAATTTAGTCTTTAAAAAGATAAAATAACAAGAATAAAAGATCAATTAGATTAAAAACAAACAGTCCTAACCCAAGTGGCTGCCCGGACGCTGATGAGCTTTTACAACCAAAAAACAAAATTTCGCAATCTGATGTAGCGCTATATGGTCAGAATTTGAAAGCAATTTCTCTATCTTATCCTGATCTGAGGAGCCAACCAAGAGAGGGCCAATAAGTTTTGTGTGAGCTTCGTTATATAATGGGCATCTCAGGAACACATGTTCTTTGTTGAGGACATTTGCACGAGCCTTCAGGGCATAGTGGTCCGACCATGGTACCGCTTTCGCAGCAATCCGGTCCACCGTAATCCCCTCTGCGAAGATTAAATTGAGTGTATTCCCAGCCTGGTGCGTGGGGGTCAATACCCATTGGGAGAGTCCTAGCGACGCCATGGACACCACTAGGTCTGTAGCCCGACTAGAGGTCACGTCATCAGCATGGACATTGAAGTCACCCAAGACTAAAAGCCTAGGGTGCTCCAGTGCCCAGCCTGATACGGCCTCCAGTACGGACGGCAGACTACTGGCCGGTGCGTTAGGCGGACGGTACACCAGCCAGATTGCCAAACTCTCCTCGGGCTCCAGCACCAGACGAACACACTCTAAGCCCGCAGTTTTTGCAGAAAAGCTCAAACCTCTCAAGACCACTAACCCTTTTTGAAAGAATATTTTTATTTATTTAGTTATTTATTAATTATTAAATTTATACCCCGCCCTCCCTGGATGGGCTTAGGGCGGCTAACAAATGAGGCACATATGCCAGAATGCTACAGATAAAAACAGAATAAAACAAGCAATAAAACAATCATTCACATAAAAATACAAAAATACAAGTGCTCTAGATGTCACAAATAACAGATGGGGTATATTAAAAATAGACATATCAGATTTTAAGAATCTTATTTCAGTCTTATGTAATAATCTGACCATACCAGACCCAAACAGTAAATTAAGCTACCAGACACTTTGGCAGTCAGAGTGTGCTAATACTCTTACTGACAAAGATTGACATAAAATATGGACTTTCCCATCTATTACCTCCAAGTCCCTAAATATCCAGCTACAGAGTTATAAGGTCTTGACAAGATGGTACCTCACCCCAGCAAAATTACACAATATTACAAAAACCTTCTCACCCCTCTGTTGGAGGTCCTGTGGTGGTTACGGATCATACATACACTGCTGGTGGTACTGCCCAATTGTTAAGAAATTCTGGATAAAAGTTTCAAAAGCCATTAGAAACATCACAGGGTACCACATTCCTCTCTCTCCGGAACTATACTTACTTGACCTATGGAAAGACTCCGAAATTCCCGAATCACAGAGAGGGCTGATCTAGAGATGTAAAATTTCCAGAAATTTTGAAGCTCGGGAAAAAACCCGGTTTTTTTCCGGGTTTTTCCGGGGAAAAAAGGAAATTTTCAGAAAAATTGAAAAAAATGCTACATTAGCATTTCTTTTGTCTTTTCTAGATTGAAAGTCATTCAGTTACTTTAGGAACATAAAATATGACTATGGACTTTTTTACTTGGCATGAAATTATCACAACTAGCATATTAAAAATATAGTGTATCCAAACAATTATTACAAACAGAATACCCAACCACATGCAAAAACAAAACTGAAACTTTTTTATTTTCTTCTGACAATCGCACCTCCTAAAGGAAGAAATGCATCTTGTTCTTGCATTGGAGAGTTCAGTTTGTAACCTAGGACTTGCTTGTCCTAAGTGCACAAAAATTAGATCAATCTGATACCATATATATATATTTTAGAAATGATTTGGAAAATATTTGAACACCTTGTCTTAAAATATTTTATTCATCATGTTAAAATAAAACGTTCCATAATCAATTTTTTTTCCTTTCCTTTTCTTTTTTCAATTTTTCTAATTTTTCAGAAAAAAACAAAAAAGGCTTCAGGAAAAAAACGAAGAAAAAAAAACGGTTTCCCCCCGAATTTTTCCGGTTTTTTCCCAAGCCTTCACATTTCTAGGCTGATCTCAATATTCCTGACCACAGCAGTCATTGCCAACAACTGGAAAGATAAAAAAAATCCCATCTCTCAATGGTTTGCCAAACTATGGGAATTTTATTCTATGGACAAACTATCAGACAAGGTCCTTTAATAACTATACTTGTGGCAGTAATTTCTAATTAAAATGGTTCACATTCTTACAATATGTCTTTAGTAATGATATACCTCCAAACTATAACGTGCCAAGTAAATTCTATGATGTCCTACATTTTATGTAACTCTGCAACAAACTGACATAAGTGCACGCTGTTTAAAATACAGCTTACCATGTACCTTTATATGTGTTTATGTTCAATTTATATTGTATTATCAAAGTTATGTTATTGTTCACTCTGTATAAGAAAACAAATAAAAACTTTATTTTAAAAAAGTTGAAACTCCTATAGCTTCCTCCGGTGACTCATGAGCATTAATGGCTACATAATTAAACTAATAAAAAAGCAAAAATACTGTTTGACAAACCTCCTGTCAAAGCGGTATGTGTTAGGGGTAGGTTTTGTGAAGTAAATATGGGAATGGGGAAGGTGAGGCAGGGTTGATAAGGATTAGAGATCTAAGTAAATAGTGTTAGCTCTGGGGTGAGACAAGTCAATTGCTTTAGGGTGTGCAAACCTGTAGAATGGGCGGAGGGGTCGCAACATGGTCAAGATTCTTATACCTTCCAAGGTCATTGCCTAGACATGTCTGTGAGGCCTGTCAGGCTGGCTTCCATCTTGTATACATTCAAGCTGTCTGGCATATGAACTCCTGGGGTGCTATAAGATGAATGGTTTTCACTTCTAAATTGCCCCTCAGTAAAGAGATTCCAAGGCAAACCATTCAACATCACAGTAATTCAAGTCTATGCCCCAACCACTGATGCAGAAGAGGCTGAAGTGGACCGGTTCTATGAAGACCTACAACACCTCCTAGAACTAACACCAAAAAATGATGTCCTCATCATCATAGGGGACTGGAATGCTAAAGTAGGAAGTCAAAAGGTAACCGGAATAACAGACAAGTTTGGCCTTGGAAAGCAAAATGAAGCAGGGCAAAGGTTAACAGAGTTTTGTCAAGAGAACACACTGGTCATAGCGAACACCCTTTTCCAACAACCTAAGAGGCGACTCTACACATGGACATCACCAGATGGGCAACACCGAAATCAGATTGACTATATAATTTGCAGTCAGAGATGGAGAAGCTCTATCCAGTCAGTAAAAACAAGACCTGGAGCTGACTGTGGTTCAGATCATGAGCTACTCATTGCAAAATTCAGACTTAAACTGAAGAAAATCGGGAAAACCACGAGGCCATTCAGGTTTGACCTAGATCGCATCCCTGATGAATATACAGTAGAGGTGAAGAATAGATTCAAGGCTCTGGATTTGATAGATAGCTGAAGAACTATGGACGGAGGTTCGTGACATTGTACAGGAGGCAGCAATCACCACCATACCAAAGAAAAAGAAATGCAAGAAAGCAAAATGGCTTTCTGATGAGGCTTTACAAATAGCAGAGGAAAGAAGGAAAGCGAAAGGCAAAGGCGAAAAGGAAAGATTTACCCAACTGAACGCAGATTTCCAGAGAACAGCAAGGAGAGATAAGGAGGCCTTCCTGAATGAACAGTGCAAAGTAATAGAAGAAAACAATAGAATGGGAAGGACTAGAGATCTCTTCAAGAAAATTGGAGAAATCAAGGGAGCGTTCCATGCAAAGCTGGCCATGATAAAGGACAAAAACGGTAGGGACCTAACAGAAGCAGAAGAGATTAGGAAAAGATGGCAAGAATACACAGAAGAACTATACAAGAAAGACCTCGATGTCCTTGACAACCACGACGGTATAATCACTGACCTCGAGCCAGACATCCTGGAATGTGAAGTTAAATGGGCCTTAGAAAGCATTAGTAACAACAAAGCTAGTGGAGGTGATGGTATTCCAGCTGAACTATTCAAAGTCTTAGAAGATGATGCTGTTAAAGTGCTGCACTCCATTTGCCAGCAAATTTGGAAAACGCAACAGTGGCCACAGGATTGGAAAAGATCAGTATACATTCCAATCCCAAAGAAGGGCAATGCCAAGGAATGTTCAAACTATCGCACAATTGCACTCATATCACACGCTAGCAAGGTCATGCTCAAGATCCTACAAGCTAGGCTTCAACAGTACGTGGATAGAGAACTACCAGAAGTACAAGCTGGGTTTCGAAGAGGTAGAGGAACGAGAGATCATATTGCCAACATTCGCTGGATTATGGAGAAAGCAAGAGAGTACCAGAAAAATATCTACTTCTGCTTCATTGACTATGCTAAAGCCTTTGACTGTGTGGATCACAACAAACTATGGCAGGTCCTTAAAGAGATGGGAGTACCAGACCACCTCACATGTCTCTTGAGAAACCTGTATAAGGGCCAAGAAGCGACAGTTAGAACCGGATACGGAACAACTGATTGGTTCAGCATAGGAAAAGGAGTACGACAAGGATGTATACTGTCACCTTGCTTATTTAATATATATGCAGAGTACATCATGCGAAATGCTGGCCTGGATGAATCACAAGCGGGAATTAAGATTGCTGGGGAAAAGATCAACAACCTCAGATATGCAGATGATACCACTCTAATGGCTGAAAGTGAAAAGGATCTAAAGAGCCTCTTGCTCAGAGTAAAAGAGGAGAGCGCAAAAGTGGGCTTGAAGCTCAACATCAAAAAAACTAAGATCATGGCATCCGGCCCCATCACTCCTTGGCAAATAGAAGGGGAAGTCGTGGAAGTAGTGACAGACTTCACGTTCCTGGGATCCCAGATCACCGCAGACTGTGACTGCAGCCATGAAATTAAAAGACGCCTGCTCCTTGGGAGGAAAGCGATGGCGAACCTAAACAGCATGATAAAAAGTAGAGACATCACCCTGCCAACAAAAGTCCGCATGGTCAAAGCAATGGTATTCCCAGTAGTCATGTATGGCTGCGAGAGCTGGACTATAAGGAAGGCCGAGCGCCGAAGAATAGATTCTTTTGAACTATGGTGCTGGAGAAGACTCTTGAGAGTCCCTTGGACTGCAAGAAGAACAAATCAGTCAATCCTCAAAGAAATCAACCCTGACTGTTCCCTGGAAGGCCAGATAATGAAACTGAAGCTCAAATACTTTGGCCACCAAATGAGAAGGGAGCACTCACTGGAGAAGACCCTGATGCTGGGAAAGATTGAAGGTCAAAGAAGACGGGGACGGCAAAGGATGAGATGGTTAGACAGTGTCATCGATGCAACGAACATGAAGTTGAGCCAACTTCAGAGGACGGCAGAAGACCGGAAGGGAGCCTGGCGGGAGATGGTCCATGGGGTCGCGAAGAGTCGGACTCGACTGTGCGACTGAACAACAACAAAGAGAGGGGGTCTGCCTGGTGACCAAGGCTCCAGCAGGGTCACTGATGATGTTAGCAGCTGGCTATGGCCTTCCAGAGGTTGCAGTGGCTGCGGAGAGGCTTTGCCAGGGCCCAGGTGGTGGCAGGAGGCGGTAGCAGGGCCAGGGAGCTAAAAATGAGCCTGCAGTGCGATGTGGCTGTGAAGAAAGCTAATGCAATCTTAGGATGCATTAACAGAAGCATTGTGTCCAGATCACGGGAGGTGGTTGTTCCACTCTATTCTGCTATGGTCAGGCCTCACCTGGAGTACTGTGTCCAGTTTTGGGCACCACATTTTAGGAAGGATGTTGACAAGCTCGAGCGTGTCCAGAAGAGGGCAACCAGGATGTTGAGAGGGTTTGAATCCAAGTCTTATGAGGAAAGGCTAAAAGAGTTGGGTATGTTTAGCCTGGGAAAGAGAAGGCTTAGAGGGGACATGATTGCAGTCTTCAAGTATCTGAAGTGCTGTCATGTAGAAGATGGAGCATATCTATTCTCTCTTGCTCTGGATTGCAAGACTAGATATGATGGGTGGAAATTACAAGGGAGTTGTTACCGGCTAAATATCAGGAGATACTTCCTGACTGTAAGAGTGGTTGAGCGGTGGAACATACTGCCTCGGGAGGGGGTGGACGCTCCTTCGCTGGACGTTTTCAAGTGGAGGCTAGATGACCATCTTTCGGGTATGTTGTAGGGCTATCTTTCGGCTATGCTCCTGCAGAGTGAAGGGGGTTGGACTAGATGACCTGCAAGGTCCCTTCCAATTCTATCGTTCTATGATTCTCTGTATTAGAATTTATTCCATGGCATGGATTAGAAACTGTATATTTTGAGAATGGAAGGATTGCTCTTTGAAAAATAAGGAATGACATCTTTGTGATGTTGATCTTTGATGAAGGCTCTACGAAATGGAAATTGTTAATCCCGGGGAGTTTCGTCATAATTACCTTGTGCAGACTTCTTTGAGTGTATGTCTGAAAAAAACAAATGGACTTTTGGCATTACATGGAAATATAGACTTTTGTGATATAAACTGCAGCAATTTTTGCACAGTTTCCTTTTTGTGTTTTGCTTTACTGATTGTGTGAACTTAGGCAGGCCATGGGAGGGGGGGCAGGAAGAGTTGCCTCAGTGCTTGGTACTTGTGGCCCTTTCTTACATGCCCAGGGAAATGCTGATTGCCACTTTGGGGTCAGGAAGCAAATGTTTCCAGACCAGTTTGGCTGGAGATCCTGGAGGTTTTTTGTCATCTTCTGGGCATGGAACAGTGATCAGTGCGAGTGTGTAGGGGAAGGTATTGGTGAATTTCCTGCATTGTGCAGAAGGTTGGACTAGATGCCCCTGGAGATCCCTTCCAGCCCTATGATTTTGTGAAGTTCTGGAGTGGGTGCTATCCAGCCAGCTTAGCTAGGGACGGCGCGGGTGGGCCAAAAGGACAGCCACAACGGAGGCTCCAGGGCAGGTCTGTGATGGAGATGAAAGGGGATGGCTGGCCCTGGAAGGGGCGGGTTCTGGGCCTCTCCTTTCGTCACCTTGGGAGGGGGCAGAAGTTGGGCGGGATTTGCCTCAGGACCAGGGGGGTGGATCCAGGGGACATCCCCTGATTGGCTTGGGAGGAAAGGAGGGCTGTGCTACAGTGGAGCCACTGAGCCAGTCCTAGGAAGGAAGAGGACCCATGTGGCGGAAGCCCCTCTCCTTCCTGTCCTGAGGCCTGTGACAAAATCCACCTGACCCCAGCTAGGACGGTGGAGGGTAGGAGGGCCGTGCTGAGGCAGCAGGAGCTTCAGGCTCTGTTTCTAAGCAGGGCAGCAGAATAAGCCTCTATTTATAGGCTAAGCAAGGCCTTAAATATTATGTTTGTATTTATACATCTGAGGTGAGATAAGCCTTTTCTTTGCTCTGTGGAGCTCAGCGGGAGAAACCGTGGAGTCACATGTCATTTCCCAACGAACACACGTCTGTGAAATAGGCAGGTGAGCTTTCTCTATGGAGCGGTTCTTCTGAGCCCCAAATGCCTCAGAAGAACTCAGTGGAACAACCGAGCAATTACCAAGCAAGTACTGTAGGGGACTTTTAAGAACTAGTGGATGCATTCAAAAGCCACAGAGAACCTAAGGTTTGTTCATAAGGAGAACAAGCCAGGTTTATTCTTGGATTTGCGCACTGTTTCCTGTTCTCTTCTTCCTTCAACCACGAGGAGCCAAGATCAAACACTTCCTGGTTTGAAAGAAAGCACATTTTTGTTGTTGCTGATGTCCCTGTTGGGAGACTTTCACAAATTATTTTGTTTTGCTTACAAACTGGGATTCTTAATGAATAAATTTAGAGTCCAGTGGCACTTTTAAGACCAACAAAGGTTTATTCAAGGTATGAGTTTTCGTATGAGCTTTTGTGTGCAAGGTGCACTTTTTCAAATGCATTGGAATGGTAGGTAAGGTTCAAACTTATAGGCAGGGACTTAACAGCAAATTAACATGTAACATGATAATGTTTAAAATATGCAAAAGTATGTTTAAGACCTTTGTTGGTCTTAAAGGTGCCACCGGACTCTAAATTTGTTCTACTACTTCAGACCAACATGGCTGACCACCTGGGATTTTAAATGATGATTGAGTTTTGGTTTAGAATGTCGGTTTGTAGACAGGAACTGAACCATGACAAATGCTGGTTTCTTTCAAATCAGGAAGCATTCTTGGCTCCTCATAGGAAGGGGGCGAGGAGAAGAAGCCCAAGAATGAGCAATCTGGAGCTGGTGAACTTGCTGTGCGGTGGGGTCCTTAATATTTAGGATTGTTTCCCACAGTTTTTTCAGTCTTAACCTCTACAATAGATTAGCAGAAAAGGTGCAAAAAGAGCTGAGGGGGGGGGAGGTCCATATGAGGTGTATAAAATAAATCATGAATACAGACCTCTGGGATTGCCTGTGGGATAAATGTCTTTACTTGAATTCCTCTGAATACCTCGACATTTCTTCGTATCTCTTTGATTTGTGCAGGATGCTTTGTTGAGGACATAGATTATTGCCTTCTGTTTAACTTTGTTCTGTCTGTCATCGTGAGTACCATTAGACAGCAGTAATGGTGTAAAGTGCCGTCAAGTCGCAGCTGACTTATGACAACCCTTCATGGGGTTTTCAAGGCAAGAGATGATCAGATGTGGTTTGCCATTGCCGGTCTTTGCACAGCATCCTGGACTTCCTTGGTGGTCTCTCATCCAACTACTGGTCAGGGCTAACCCTGTTTAGCATCCGAGACCTGATGAGTACCGGCAAAATAAGAACATAAGAAAAGCCAATGTTGGATCAGGCCAATGGCCCATCCGGTCCAACACTCTGTCACGCAGTGGCCAAAAATACCAGGTGCCATCAGGAGGTCTATCAGTGGGGCTAGCCAGGACACTAGAAGCCCTCCCACTCCCCCCCCCAAGCACCAACAATACAGAGCATCCCTTGCCCCAGACTGAGAGTTCCTATCTATACCTTGTGGCTGATAGCCACTGATGGACCTCTGCTCCATATCTTTATCCAATTCCCTCTTGAAGCCGTCCATGCTTGTAGCTGCCACCACCTCCTGTGGCAGTGAATTCCATGTGTCAATCACTCTTTGGGTGAAGAAGTACTTCCTTTTATCTGTTCTAACCCGACTGCTCAGCAATTTCATTGAGTGCCCACGAGTTCTTGTATTGTGAGAAAGGGAGAAAAGTGCTTCTTTCTCTAGCTGCTCTATCTCATGCATAATCTTATAAACCCCGATCATGTCACCCCTCACCTGTCGTTTCTCCAAGCTAAAGAGCCCCAAGCGTTTTAAGTGTTCTTCATAAGGAAAGTGTTCCAACCCTTTTATCATTCTAGTTGCCGTTTTCTGCACTGTTTCCAATGCTATAATATCCTTTTTTTTTTTTGTAATTTAATTTTTATTGGTTTATTACAAACTGAGTATCTCCAATTTAATACATGTTACAATTGCTATTTGTTGAACATAGTTACTTAATGTTACCAGTTGATAGTACGTTTCTATTGATTAGTTGTTAATAGTACTTATTTTAAGTGTTAGTCTTTGTGTGGTTGCGGGGTATGATCTTGTGACATCTCCTGTCCCTTCCTGTGTCTCACAGGTGTAACCACTCATGATATGCCGTGTTACTTGGGAGAATTCCTTCCCTTGACAGATATTGTAGTATCGGTGACCATGTTTTCACGTATCTTGTGTGTGTTGCTATGCCTGTCTGTTGCGTTTTGTGTACTGAGTCCGCAATTTTGGCCATCACGAACTGTTGCCACAGTTTATCGTGCCATCTTGCCAGTGAGGGCGGGGCTGACGATTTCCATCCTTCCGCTATTGTCAATTTCGCTGTCGCTAGCAGTGTCGAAATGGTCTCCCTCGTCCTACCGACTAGCGATCCGTCCCATTTGTGTAACAGCAAAACTTCCGGTTTAAATTCCATTTCCTTTGACGTAATCTCCTTAATCTGCTCCGTTACTTCTTTCCAAAACGGGTTAATTCGTGGGCAATCCCACCAGCAGTGGAGGTACGTGCCTTCGTGTCCGCACTTCTTCCAGCATCTGGGATCGTTATTTCCATTCATTTTGTGTAGTTGTTTTGGAGTTAAGTACCACCTTGACATCAGCTTAAAAGTTTGTAGACGTATATTATGTACTGTTTTATTTCAGTCATACACTGTCTCGACATTTTCAGTAATTCATTTATTTCAGTCATTTACTACAACTCTCTCTTGGTCAATCTCTGCCAGTTTGGACCCCATCAGTGTTTATTTATAGTTAGGATTTTTGGCTCCAATGTGCATCACTTTGTACTTGGCCACATTGAACCTCATTTGCCACGCTGATATCCACTCGTCCATCCTTGACAGATCCCTTTGGAGTGCCTCACAATCCTCCCTGGCTTTCACCACCCTGAACAACTTCGTGTCATCCGCAAATTTAGCCACTTCACTGCTTACTCCCAACTCCAAATCATTAATAAACAAGTTAAAAAGCATGAGACCGAGTACTGATCCCTGTGGTACCCCACTGCTTCACACTCTCCACTGAGAAAATTGCCTATTTATACTCACTCTCTGTTTCCTATTAATTAGTCAGTTTTTGATCCACAAGAGGGCTTGTCCTTTTATCCCATGACTACTGAGCTTACTTAGGAGCCTTTGATGAGGAACTTTATCAGAAGCTTTCTGGACGTCAAGGTAAACAACATCTATTGGGTCCCCCTTGTCCACATGTTTGTTCACTCCCTCAAAGAACACTAACAGGTTAGTGAGACAATATCTTTGCTGATATTTCTCCCTCAGGAGGGGGCTGCCCTCTTTGATTTGTGGGTGATCTCCTCCCATTGGATTTGGCGGTAGGGAAGACTTGTTGGAAGGCACTGTCCTCCCTCCCTTTGTTTCCTTCCTTGTATAGGAGAGAGCAGGGGCATTCCAGGAGCTCTGCCTTCAGCATCCCTTCAATCTTCCTCTTGGTGTTAATTTCCTCTCCAGCTTCGTGAGAGGTTCTCTTCTCTCATCCCCTTCTCTTCTCCCCACAGGGACTGGGGGGGAGTGTGGGAGAAACACCTCGCTGTGATACCCTTCGGCCTCCTCAACGGAAGCCATGCTGAAGTGACCACCTGGTGAAGCAACTTTAGACAGAGCCGATCGCTCCTCAGGTGATCCTGCCCAGACTGAGGATGGTGGGCTGTGACAGGGTTCTAAAATAGATCCACAAAACAGTTGCCTCTGACTCAGAGATTGCAAGGAGAGCTGCCATCATGGGGCCATGAGGATTTGGTGGCAAAATGGTTGGGTCAGGCAGCACAACCCGTAGGGAAACAGATTCCCCAGGCCACAGCAGTCCCAGGAGGGTCAGGTACTGTCCCCAGATGGATGCCATGTCCCTCACCCTCCCACCTCATCTAAAAAGGCACTGCTCTCTGTTCTCCAAAGAAATTCTAGGTGCTCCAGGTGCTCCAGTAATTTGTAGCAGTAGAAAAGAGCAAGAGTCCAGTAGCACCTTAAAGACTAACAAAATTTGTGGCAGGGGAGGAGCTTTCGTGAGGTGCTTGGTTTGGTAGTCCAAATTGCCCCTGTGTGGGATGCAAATACCATAGATGCAAGTCTGCTCTCTTGCCGTCCCACCATCCAAACCATTCTTCCGAGTGGGAGCTGTCTTGGAGGAAGCCAGCCAAATTCTGACTGCCCAAATACTTCAGAGGCAATACAGAGTAGATGGTGCTCAGCCAGACAGTCCTGGCTGCCTGAAGTGGGTATAAAATCCCCTCAGGCCCATCAAAGCATGTGGCTGTAGAAGACACTCTTCCAGGTCTGAATAGGAAGACAGTGACTCATGATGGAATCTGAGGGACCAGATTATATTTCAGACAGCGAGAAGGACTTGCTGTCTGTGGAGATGGAGACGCTAAGGAGGGAGCATCACCCCAGGGATCTGTTTTCACAACAGGGATCTCTCAATGTACTGGCCCTTAACCTTGCTATCATAAGGTGGGGCAAGCCAGACCACCCCCAGTCAGACACCAGGGGCAATGGAAGCCTTCCATAGAAGAAAAGGGGCATGAAGGGGGGGGAGGTGCTCTTTGTAGAACGCTTCAAGAATGAGCTGAAAGATAAATTGTTCTCTTTACTGGTTCACAAGCTAAACACAGGGTGCCCAAGAAACTGTATCCCGAAGGTCCCCTAGTATGCCTGTGGGCACCTGGTGTCCACCAGGCTTTTTCAGAAAGTGGGTGTTATCGATTATTGCACTAAATCTTATTAAGAATTTGGCTGAGCACCACTTGCCCTATGTTTTGTTATTCATCCTTTCCCTCATTTACCAATCCATGTACAATGCCTCATTCCGTTATGTAGTCTCTGTCTATGCATTCTGTGATTATGTCATAACCTCTTATACTCTGTAATTCTTGAAACTGATACCTCAATAAAAGCAAACTTAAAGTTAATAAAAACATTTGAACAACTAAAAACAACATTGAAAATTATAAAATAATTCAATAAAAATGCAAAGAAACAGTACCACAACTAGCAAGGAGGGCCAAAAATGGTTATTGGGGGTGTGCCACTTAAAAAAAAAATTAAAATAAAAACCCTCATCACCTTCTGGAGGAAGGGACCAATAGAGGGAGATGGGGAGGGAGTTCCAAAGTTTTGGTGCCACAACTGAGAAAGACCTTTCTCGGGTCACCACCCGTCTAGCCTCAGATGGCGGGGGCAGCCAAGGCAGGGCCTCAGAGGGTGACTGGAGCGAACTGGTAGGTATGATGGTCCCAGGCTGTACAGACCTTGAAATTAGACAACGGAAGCTACCTGGTTGCCAGAGTCCACAGGTAGCCTGCCCACTCTCAAGCATTAAGGGACAGAATGCATGCGTGCTTACATGTGTACTTGCCATCTCTGTTAGCTTAAACAGATGTATCTTGCAGGAGTGCTTTTGTGTCTTTAAGAAGTAACAGGATAAACAATACTCAATCCACTGTCATTGGATTTTTTTTATAAGGAAAAATGTTAAGTGAATGGGTTGGGAGTGTTGCAGGCCAAAACCTGCATTGTAACTTTTGGAAAGAGAAGACTGTGCCTAAAAGCATGAGAAGAGTCCTGCAGATTTTTTTTTTGTCTGTCAGCCCATCAAAACAAATTTGTTGTATTTACACCTTGACAGATTTACCTGGTTCACGTTAGACTTGTGCAGCATTTCGCCAGTTCATCAGGAATCTCTGGTAGAGAATAATTAGGACCTTGAAACCTAATCTTCAGTGTCTTTGTATAGGTATCAGAGCTTTGAAAAATTAAGTTATGGTTTTTACTGTAAATTACAGATTTAAATGAAAAGTGATGATTGCTAAATACTCATCTGTCATGGGGGGGAAACAGATTTCACACTGTCTGAAAGCCCTTAATGCTAGATTATGGTTTAGTTAAAGCATTTTTTTCGAATCGGAAGATTCGCCATCTTTTAATATAAGTTGTATGATTTTATATTGATTGACAGGTTTAATGGAATTTTAATGTATTTCTGTATATGTTGTTAGTCGCCCTGAGCCTGCCGAATGGCAGGGAGGACGAGATATAAATGTAAATTTTTAATTATTTTTTTAAAAAAACCTCAGATTTCTGGCTACAACGTGTTTCATAGCCACTGATATTAGCCCTTGCTGGCCGTCAATAGTTATTTATGGGTGCTGTTCAACAGCCCGTGCATTGCTTTTTGTATGGTTGCTAGCTACAGCTGCAGATTTCATGTGTCAGCTCTGTCTCTGTACATGAGCATACTTGAAACCTTTCATGCTCTGTGGATTTGGCTTGTAAAAGTATCTTAATTGGATTTATATCTTAGCGAAGGGCTCAGGAGAGGGTTAGAAATCTGTGTCTTTGACACATGGGAGGCCTTTATTCTCTTTCCCTCCCAGTGCAGAAAGGCTGGGGGGTATAAACAATACCACGGGAAGCTGTGGTGTCACTGTCACCGCCCAGGGCCTCCTATTGTCCTATGGGGCTGAGGAATGTGACTTTGGTCCCCAGTTGCTAGACCTTAGTGAGAAGTCTTGTTTGTTTATTTAAATTGTTTTTATGCTGCCTTTCCCACCTGAACAGGGTCCCCAAGGCAGTAGGTTCACCTCCCCAGCCCTGTCCCACCATCTTCTGACAGAAATGCCTCTTTTACTTCTTGCCACCCCCAGCGGCTTACTAGAGATTATTATGCCAATTAACTCCTCTGGAAAGTGAACCCCCCTGTCCTTTGCTTTGTCTCTTTAAATATACTTCTCCAAATGAAGAACTCCCGCCTTTTCCCGGCCCCCATCTGTGGTCTCTTGGGTAGCATAGACTAAGCGGAGGCTTTTAATATGTGTGTGGAATAGCTATAAAACCTCCCTTATCAATTAAAAGAAAAATTAGTCTCATGGTTTGAAAAAAAGGGGGGAGACTTGTAGTCGAGCAAGAATTAGTTTAACAGAGCTAAGGGAAAATTAAATGATGGAAAAATGCAGTCATGGCTGTGTTTAGATCTAAAGTGTAACCTTGCATGATCATGAATGAAGAGGTGGGCTGGATAATCTTAAGGGTAACCCACCCTCAAATTGAATTTCTCTGTGTTTAGATGCTTCTGGGATTTTAAGCATTCTGAAGAGAGTTCCTACTGTTAGACACCATCAGAACACTCGTTTTTCTCTCTGCAGCTAATTACTAGTCTCTTGCCTTTAGCTCCATGCAAATCCATTACTGATGTATGTGATGGTCCTGATGTTACTGGGCCGGGGGCGGGGGGCGGGGGGCGGTGTTCTCTTACTCTTTCTACCAGCCTTTAATATAGGAATTGTCAAAGCCGACCTGAGAAGCTGGTTCTACAATCTTTATAAAGTTGGGGCTGCTGTGTTAGAATAGCCTCTGGGGCATGAATAGAAACATTTTTCCCCCTAATATATATTTTTAGACAAGTTTTCTGTGGGGCGCGGTGACATTTCACTGCAGTGTGGTGTAGCTGTTAGAGTGTTGGACTTGGACGAGGGAGACCCTGGTTCAAATCCCCCACTCTGCCTTGGAAGCTTGGGCCCAAAACTTTGGGCCAGTCACACACTTGTTGTGGGGATACAGTAAAGGAGAGGAAAACCATGTAAGCCACTTTGAGTACCCATAGGGGGAGAAGGCGGGGATTGTATCCCCACCCACCCCAGTAACACCATCATCAAGTTTGCTGATGACACCACTGTGGTGGGGCTCATCGCTGGGAATGATGAGTCTGCTTATCGGGACGAGGTGGAACGGCTTTGTGTTTGGTGCAGGGAAAATAATTTGATCCTCAACACCACCAAGACCAAGGAATTGGTAGTGGACTATAGGAGGAACCAAACGGACATCCAGCCACTGTTTATTGGTGGAGAACGTGTGGAGAGGGTGGCTACTTTTAAGTTTTTGGGAGTGATTATTGAGCAGAACTTGACCTGGAGCGCTAACACCACTGCTCTGGTGAAGAAGGCCCAGCAGAGGCTCTTTTTTCTCAGACTTTTAAAGAAAAACAACTTGAGTGAGAAAATACTGATGTCTTTCTATCGTTGCTCAATAGAGAGCATTTTAATATACTGCGTCTGTGCCTGGCTTGCCAGTTGTACGGCTGTGGATAGGAAAGCACTCCAGAGAGTTATCATCACAGCCCAGAAGATTATTGGCTGTCCTCTCCCATTCATGGAAGAATTGTATAGTTCTCGATGCTTGAAAAAAGCAAAGAACATTTTGCAGGATTTGTCACACCCTGAACACTCCCTGTTTGAACTGCTGCCTTCGGGTAGAAGATATAGGACAATTAAAACAAGGACAAACAGATTTAAAAACAGTTTTTATTCGAGAGCTATTATTGCTTTAAATGCTGTATGAAATTGGAATTTGGGTGACATTGGTGGTTTAAGTTGCAATGTGAACCTTAAGGGAGTTATGGGATGGTTGTGAATGGTTGTGTGAGTGTATATGAGTATGGTTGTAGATCACCGAATGATTGCATCTTAATTTCGTTGTACAATGACAATAAAGTATATTATTATTATCTTTTAAAAAAAAAAGGACAGCAGGTTAAACACTTCAGCCTCAGATCCCCTGCATTCCTGTGTCAGTGGGAAGAAGCTCAGAAGCACTCATGAGGCCAGTCTTTATTTATTCATTTCTATATGCCGCTTTTCTCTCAAAGGGACCCAGAGCAGCCCAATTACACAACCATCTAAACAAGTCAGCCAAACAAAGGAAATGCAAACCTAACACAATCAGTCAGTCAAGTTTATTGTATGTACCCATTGGCCATTACAAGTTAAAAAACAATTTTAAAATATAACGTCTGTCTTTAGATATTCACTTTCTCACTCAAAAATGCTTAATTATCTTGATTTTTTAAAAAACAAACAAACAAACATCCATCTCTTTAAGATTCACAGGCAGATTCAAGAAATACGAATTACACATCAGGACATTACATTTCATTCAGCTGCTTTCATGAGACCCAAACAAAGGAAATACAAACCTAACAGGGGTTTGTGTGGCCCCGCCCAGACGGAGTTCCTGCAAGGAGAGGAGAACGACTTCACTCAGAAGGAACTTGGTTGCTGCTAGCAAGTGTCTGCCTCCCGTTCTCTGAATGCAGCGCTTCCACATCAAGGGTCTGAAAATAGATCCTTTCCTGTCCTGCATCAAGAGTAGGGTTGCCAAGTGGAAAAACCTGCAGACCGGGGGACTCCCGGTCCACGGCTGGAGCGCGTGTGTGCGCGTCACCAGGAAGTGACGTTATGACGCCGGGCACGCTGGGGGCGGGGCCAGTTTTCCTTCAGATGACCGTGGCCCCGCCCCCAGCGTGCCCGGTGTCATAACGTCACTTCCTGGTGACACGCACACCAGGGTGGGGTTCCCCCCGGGGCCCGATCCACCGGCAGCGGGGAACGGGCCTCTCGGGCGGGGGGTTCCCCGCCTTCCGGGGGGACTTGGCAAGCCTAATCAAGAGGGCACAGGGGCTACTTAGCTGGCTACCCGGCAATACTGATTTTTATAATTTTTAAAAAATGTCTCCCCAGTTAGTAGGCTCCATAGAAGTGTGTTGAATGGCAGCTCTCTGACTGCTTCTTACGCTGAGGCGAAGGAGCAGGTGGTGGTGGTGCAGCTTGAAAGGTCAGCGAAGGAAAAGAGGCAAAAGTCCGAGTGGTTGCCGCGCCTGAGTTCACTCTGCAGATCTCCAGCTTTAGCATTTGTGGAGTGCTTTTGAGGGTTCAGAGAGCCATCTTCCTACCTCCGTAAGGCCCCTGAGGTATCTAATAGTCTTAAAAGTCACAAGATAACTATAATAAAGTTATTATAAAATAACAATCAGGTATCTAACAGTCTTAAAAGTCACAAAATAACTACAATAAAGTTGTTATAACATAGCAATATCCTACCTAGTGTTTAATTCACATTTTAATGTTTATGTTCAGAAGCTAGCCTAAATGTGCCTCTTTGGGTTACAAGTATCTTCACGACAAGCTGTGGGAGCAATTCGTAATGGTGAAAATAGCAGACCAAAGCCGACAATCACTATCACTAAATAATACTGTACACTCTAAATTCACACGGTTTTGGGCACCAGTGATAAACTATATGACAGCACACAATGTACTTCCCACAAATCCTCTTTACCACAGGTGGGTTATTCCTGTAACCAGTTTACAACCACGGTAGCACTCAACAAAAAGACACCTCACCAACCTCATGGATAAGGCTTAAGGGTCCATTCTATAATGCTTTTCACTCATAACTATACATTTAAGTTATAGGCTCGTCTTAGCATGTTCTGATAGGGTAAAGTGACTTGTAACTTATTTTACAGATCTGATATAATCTTATTGTGTGCGTTATATGAATTGTGTTGTGTATTCTGTACATTATATAAAAGAATAAAAAATAAAATAAAATAAAAGTATCTTCACTGAGTTCTGATCATATGACTAGTGTAGTCCATTCCTTACCCAGGAAATAATGGGTAGGTCCTGTTTATGTCCTTCACTGCCACTCCTCTTTTTCTGTTCAAAACACCCATCAATTATGGTTTCTGCTGTTGTGCACTGCAGAAGATACCTCATACTCAGGAATAATTCTGCACTAGATGAATCTAGCTCCGTTGGCATTGCTTTGAGCCAGTTCTTAAGTCCACTAAGGACTTTTTTCGCTGCACAAGTATGATATTATGGGTGATGGTGGCAGGATTAATGTGCGTACTCGGAAGAAACAAATTCTTTGTACAAAGGAACATTGGACAGCTGCAGTCTACCATGCATGCTCAGCGTGCATGTAGGCTGCTGACACAGCTCGATTTCTGACACAAAGAGTGCATGGGCCTATCCCGACCCTTTCAAGGAGAAGAGGAGAGAAGAGATTGGATTTATACCCTGCTCTTCAGTACCCGAAAGAGTCTCAGAGCGGCTTACAGTCCCCTTCCCCTCCCCACAACAAACACCCAGTGAGGTGGGGGGGGGGGCTGAAAGAGCTCTTTTGAGAATTGCTCTTTCCAGAATAGCTCTGAGAGAACTTGTGGCTGGCCCAAGGTTATACCAGCATCTGCATGTAGAGGAGTGGAGACTCAAGCCCAGTTCTCCCATATTAGAGTCCACGCTCTTAACCACTACGCCAAACTGGCTGTCTGGGTATCTCTACCAGGCACGTCACTCCAAGCTCCCTGAAGGAGGGTGCTGAAGGGCTGCAAGTCCGGGAGACAAATGTAAGAAATGGGCACCACTGCTTGCAGAAGGCTGGCCAAGAGTGAAAGGATCAGGGCCCTGGTACCACTTAATAAGTGTGTGGGGTTGTTGGTGGGAAGTGCAGTGAAGTCACACCTGACTTACGGTGACTCTGTACGGGTTTTGAAGCAGGAGACTAGCAGAGTTCGTTTGCCATTGCCTGCCTCTGCATAGCAACCCCTGGACTTCCCTGGTGGTCTCCCATCCAAGGACTAACCAGGGCGGACCCTTAGCTTCCGAGGTCTGACAGGATCAGGCTAACCTGGGTCATCAGGGTCAGGGCACTCCAGTGTAGTAGTGGGAAGGGCTGTCATGTCACAGCTGATTTATGGTGATCCCTCATGGGGGTTTTCAAGGCAAGAGACGTTCAGAGGTGGGTTGCCTTTGCCTGACTCTGCGTAGCAACCCTGGACTTCCTTGGTGGTCTCCCATCCAAGTGCTAAGCAGGGCCGACCATGCTTAGCTTCCAAGATCTGACAAGAACGCCCTAGCCTGGGCCATCTACATCAGAGCAATAGGTGTGTAGCAGAGATAAAATTTTGCCCACACTGCCTCCACTGAAACCTCTTCTCCTTTGCCATAGGCAGAGGCGCTTGCTCTTCTTATACTGAATCACGCCCTTGTTCCCTCAAGATCAGTATTGTCTGCTCAGAGGTCTGTCACATGAACTACTACGCGATCCTTTCGTAACTGGAGATGGTGAGGATTTGAACTTGGGATCTTATATGTGCCACACAGTTGCTCTACCGCTGAGCCATGGCCCCTCCCTACCTCTCACTGGCTTCCTCATCTGTGATATCATGATGTGACGCTAGCCCTAACCAATGCTGGATTTTTTGTGAGGGTTACAGCAAGGTAATATATTTGGAACAGTGTAGACTGTTGAAATCCTAAGTATTATTATTAATAGGAACAATTTCTTTATTTAAAATTTATAAACCGCTTTCCCAAAACGCAAAGGAGCATAGAGAACCCCTAGAAACATTGAAAAAGATAGCAGTGAAGAAGGCACAACACAGATAGAATAACAACACAACTCAACAGCCTCTTGACCTGTCTTTCTTCAGCCCTTCCATCTTTTTCTTCCTTCTGTTCTTCAAAACCAGAGCACCTTTTATCATCTTTGGCTCATGTGTCAGCTATGGCAGTTGTTGGGAAAGTGTGATCTGGCTACGGTGATCCATGCGCTGATCGCATCCAGATGATGTTAGTGTAATGCAGTCTACGTGTCTTTAAAAATGGTCCGGAAACTTCACTTGGTCCCAAATCCTGCAGCCAGGCTGTTGTCAGGGGCTGGATATGGGGATGGTATCTTGTGGGTGCTGAAAGATATGCACTTACCTGGGCTTTTAATGAAGGGGTTGATCTGTCAACACTGTTTTTATAGTCTGTAGAATTCATTTTAGACTGCCTCTGTTTTTATGGCCTGGTTGGTTTTTTAATGCGGAGTTTTAATTCACATCTTTTATGGTGAGTTAGGTTTTCATTATGCTTTATTTTTTGTAAGCCACCCTGGGGAGGTTCCCTGGATAAGTGGCATAGAAATTTCCTTGATAAATATGTTTTGAAGGATGTAAGTAGTTGAATGTGGCAATTAAAGCAGAAAGCACTTGGGTTGCGTATATATTAATCCCCCCCCCCCGGTCTGTACTGTTCTCAGTGAGGTCTGTGTCATACTGTGGTGTGTATATATTCATTGTAGGTTTGTATTTAGCTGCTCACAGGGCTTTTTTTGTAGAAAAAGCCCAGCAGGAACTCATTAGCATAATAGACCACACCCCTGACATCACAGCTCATTAGCATATGAGGCCACACCCCATGCCTTCCCTTGGCTTGCCTGGGCATCCTGCAGCTGCGGGGAGCCCGGACAGGCTGGCCCTTGGACAGGCCGGGGAAGGCATCCTTTCAGGCCCCCCCTGGCCCGCCTGCCTCGGAGTCACCGGTGTGTGTGTGTCACTCTCCAGGCCTTTCCTCTGTAGCCACGCACCCAGGGGGTTTGGCTGTAGTGGGCGTAGCCAACTCTGAACCCAGCCGGAACTCCGTTCCTGTGCGTTCCTGCCCAAAAATAGCCCTGGCTGCTCCTACTATGTAATTTCTGCATTGTTTAAGGTGTTGTGTTCAATTTGTTTTAGCTCTGTTTCAGATTTCTGCAACCCAAACTCTATTGCCCTGTTTTATTGGATGCCTCATCCTGTGGGTTGTGTTTGACTTGCACTGTGTGATCCACCTTGAATCTCAGTGAGAAAGGAGGACAATAAACAACCTAAACAAATAATATGATCTTAAATCTTCTTTGTGGTTTCTGTGAATCAAACCTGTGGGATAAGATGCCTGTACTGGCTCCGACCAGTAAATTTACAAGCTCAACAAAAGGATTTTCGTATTTATTTATTTATTTTATTTATTTACATTCCATTTGTATACCGCTCACCCCCTAAGGGCTCTGAGCGGTTTACATTTCATTATACAATACATCCTACCTAAGGACTACACATACAATGAAGGGGGAGTGACTGACCTAACAGGCAGCCTCTGGCGAAGTCTTGTTGTTCTTAGTCTCTCTGCGGGAGGTATTTTCAATCCGGTGGCGGCGACTTCCTGGCGCAGGTCTTCTGGCGTAGAGCTTCCTTCAGTCGCTTGTGATTCCACGGGCTTGGGCAAAGGGCGCGTCTGCACGTGCTCCTGCTGCCACCTCTGTCCAATAGGCTCCGGCCTGCTGCGTTGCCCCGCCTCCATGCTCCGTCAGCCCAGCCCTGCTCGCTCGACTCGCCGTTGCCGCCATGCTCTCCACCGCCGCTGCTCCGCCGTTCCGCCACTACACCACCACGAAGGACGGGTGCCCCATTTTGTCTACTTGCCCTTTTACCGGGCTTTCGAGCTGCTGGGTGGACGGGAGCTGGGACATGGGCCGGGAGCTTACGCCGGCCACGGTGGGGCTCGAACAGCCGAAGCTGTTCAGCCAGATAAAATTGCAGGCTTCATTTACCGCCTGCGCCACCGCTCCCGTTTCCGTGTCATGCATGGGAACTCCAACTGTGCATGCTCATGGGGGCAGGGAGTGGACATCCTGCCAGTTCTCTTCTGACCATTGCACTGATAGAATGATCCTCACGCTTTGGTTGGTGAACTTACCTCAAACCTCTTTACAACTGCTCTTTTGGATCTCAGTTTTTGCTCTTGTTGTTCTTTATCTTCGTCTTCTTTGACTATCAAAAAAAGGAGAGACTTTAATTCCAGTCTGTCAGACCCCACAGCAGGCAATGAAGTACACACTTGCAGGAAGGTTTTACTTTATTGAAGCCATGAAGTACTTAGAACAGATTCTCTGTTCAGAATAACCAGGTGAGCGTTTGACAGGTAGGTTAAAGCAAGTTCATAATAACACTAACCAATAGCTATGGTTCCCCCTCCCGCCTAGAAGGTGCCCAGCGCGCCCAAACCCTGAGAAGCAACGGTTTTGGTCAGTTAAACAATTAGACTGTTCCCACACTACATGTTCATTATAGACTAAGCAAAAGCCTCCGTCCGCACACCACCTGTGGCCTTCAGTAGATAAGTTGCCTCAAAGCAAAACTAGCGTATACAGAAAGGAATGCGATGGAGGAGACGAGCACAGGAGGGTGAGGGTAGACATGCGTACAAGAGCAGACTACCATTACCAAGGTAATAAGGTGACGTGACGGGGGGGGGATAGCATATACATACAGTAGAGACACATTGGCAGCTTGCTGACACAGTCTTTCTCCCCCCCCCCCCCCCCGGAGAAATGAGGTGCCCCCAGCGTGGGAGGAAGCTTGCCCTTCTGGCAGCTGGGCATTCACACCACCCGCCTAGCCTTCCCCTCTGCCATCAGCCTTCTGGAGGCAGAATTTGGGGGTTGCACAGCTGTCAGAAGGAACTGGCGGGATGTCCTCTCCCTTCCCCTGTGAGCATGCAGGGTGGGAGTTCCCGTGCATGACAGGGGGGAAGGGTGCGGAAACTCTTCTGCTGAGCTTGTAAGCTTACCAGTCTGAGCCGGCGCAGGCGCCTTATCCCACATGTATGAATGCACAGATGACCACTCGAAGATTACAGGTAAGCAACCTTTTTTTGGGGGGGGTTGATATATTGCTGCAATCTGTACTCTGGTATCAATCAGTGCTGTTGCTTTTCCATAAACAGTTGAATTGGGAAATTTTCCGATAACCTGAATAGAATGTATTCTGTTATTTGGACTTAAACTTAGTAAATAAAATTTAAAATATACCTCATGTTACTTTTATGTCCCTCTGGCACACAGATCTTTGAACTGAGATATCTAAAAAAAAAGCTCCCATGTGTTCAGAGCTTTACCTGGAAATTATTTTATTGGACTAATGCTTCTAAAAGATTCAAGACAATATGTCACTTACTTCCTACATTATTTAGGGGGAAGAGGTACTAAAAATGGTTGATGTCTCATGCATTACTTGTAGGGTTGCCAGTTCAGGGTTGGGAAATACCTGGAGATTTTGGGGGTGGAGCCTGGGGAGGGTGGGGTTTGGGGAGGGGAGGGACCTCAGCAGGTACAATGCCATAGAGTCCACCCATCCAAAACAACCATTTTCTCCAGGGGAACTGATCAGTTGTAATAGCAGGAGACCCCCAGGTACCACCTGGAGGTTGGCAAATCTACTTACTTGCTAGTTTCATAACAAATTGGTGATTTCAGCATCCCTTTCCACCATGTGAGAGGAGTCATATGAATAAGATTTTTAGTGCTGCTTTTGATTTGACTCACACAGCCAATCAAGTCAAGTCATAATTTAATGTTTTTGTTTGGATTATTGTATGTGTTTGTGGCCTTATTCCCCTATTCCCATATTTTCAAAAATCAAATGCTTATTAAATTTGCAGATGATACTAAATTGGGAGGGGTAGCAAATATGGTAGAAGACAGAGTCAGGATACAGGATGATCTTGATAGGCTGCAAAACTGGGCTAAAACAAATAAAATGAATTTCAGTGGGGATAAATGTAAAGTTCTGCATTTAGGTAGAAAAAATTAAATGCATAATTATAGGTTGGGGCAGTCTTGTCTTGGCAGCAGCATGTGCAAAAAGGATCCAGGACTCTTAACAGACCATACACTGAACATGAGTCAGCAGTGTGATGCGGTAGCTAAAAAGGCAAATGTGATTTTGGGCTGTATCAGAAGAAGTATAGGGTCCAGATCACGCAAAGTGATGGTATCGCTTTACTCTGCTCTGGTTACACCTCCCCTAGTGTTCAGTTTTGGGCACCACAATTTATGAAGAATATAGACAAGCTGGAATGTGTCCAGAGGAGGGCAATGAAGATGGTGGAGACCAAGTCCTCTGAGGAAAGGTTGAAGGAGCTGGGTGGGTGTGTTTAGCCTGGAAAGGAGATGACTGAGAGGTAATATGATCACCATCTTCAAGTACTTGTAGGGGTGTCATAAAGAGGATGGTGCAGAGTTGTTTTCTGTTGCCCCAGAAGGTCGGACCAGAACCAATGGGTTGAAATTAAATCAGCTGAAAATTAGGAAGAACTTCCTGACAGAGCAATTCCTCAGTGAAACAGGCTTCCTCGGGAGGTGGTGGACTCTCCTTCTTTGGAGGTTTTTAAATAGAGGCTAGATGGCCATCTGACAGCAATGTGGATTCTGTGAACTGAGGCGGATCATGAGAGGGAGGGCAGTGAGGGCTGCATCAGTTCTTATAGCCCTTTCTTATACACTTAGGGAAATGCTGATCGCCAGTTTGGGGTCAGGAAGCCATTTTTCTCCAGGCCAGTTTGGCCAGGGATCCTGGAGGTTTTTTGTCATCTTATGGGCATGGAGCAGGGGTCACTCATTGGGTGTGTGTGGGGGAGGTATTTGTCAATTTCCTGCATTGTGCAGTAGGTTGGACTAGATGACCCTGGAGGTACCTTCCAACTCTATGATTCTGTGTATGTATTCACACAACCCCTAAGGATGATACCTTGAAGAAAGTATTAATTACAACCCTGAAGCTGCCACGCATGTCTAATTTGGTAATGCCATCCATTCATTCTGACTAATTGTATGCAATAATCAGTCTGTAGAAATTGAAAGATTTCCTTCCCGCATCTCTGGTGTCTAGGTGACATTTTTAACAAATCTAAAAAAATAATAGCAAGTTTGGGGGGAAATGTCCTGAAACCCGCTGGTGCTGATTAGGTTTATTGTAAGCTGCCTAGAATTCCACAAGGGAGAATTTTTTAAAGTAAATAATAAATAAATCCAGGGAGAGGAGGGCCACACTGTTTTAATGCTTGGTATGGATGTGTGTAGCTTGCCAGCCTCCAGGTGGTTTCTGGAGACCTCATGGGATCACAACTGATCTCCAGGTGACAGAGATCAGTTTCCCTGGACAAAACAGCTGCTTTGGAAGGGGGACTCTACGGCACTCTGCCCTGTTGGACTCCCTGTCCTCGCCAGTCCTCGTCCTCCCCAGGCTCCACCCCCAAATCTCCAGGAATTTCTTGGGCTACTTGCAAAAATTATATATATATATGGAATGGCTTTTATAGTAAGAGAAAAGAGTTTGCGGAATGTCCTACCGCCGTTTCAGGTCCGCCCCTAACTGCCAGTAGGGGAAATGCTGAACTGCTGAATTTCTCAGTAAAGGAGAAAACCACAGACTCACAACAAGCAGGACTTTGGAGTAACTGTTCTCCTCCCCCGGTCCCCTTGAGGTATTATTAAATCAGAAAATTGCTGTTTCAGATTTAATTTAAAAAGAGCTGGGAAGTTGGTGACACTAAGTTTTAACAGCTTGGATTTATACGGTGCTGTCGATTCCAGAGGTATTTGCAAGTGAGAGAGGCCTGCGTTTTATGTGCATTTTTATGCCTGTTTCTCTTAGAAGAACAGAGCCATAATAAGGCCTTGACCTCAGCATTTGTTAATAAAATGCAGACCTCCAAGCGGTCTGACCTTTCCCCGGAGTGCACATTTCATGATAGGAAGGGGGAGGGGAGACACTGTTGAAACTGAACGGCCCTAAACTCTGGCCCCCCTTGAAAATGCTCTGAGATGGAGAGGGTCACCACCACAGAGGACCTCGAGTTATAGAAATTAGATCCCTTCTGCACAGAATACTAAAAATATGCTTCAGGCATTTCATGCTCTATTGCTGGACTGGCTCATATCTGAATGCTTCCTTGTAGGGTCGCCAAGTCTGGGTTGGCACATTCCTGTAGATTTTGGGCTGGAGCCTGAGAAGGATGGAACCTCAATGAATGATAATGCCCCTCTAGTGTCTGGGGATTAGTTGTAATTCCGGGAGATCCCCAGTCCCCACCTGGAAGTTGGCAACCCTACTCATAGGCAAGTATTTGCATGGAGAAAAGTAGCATATTGAAGAAAAGAGTGCCCTAAAGGAATCCAGGAGGGTGCTTCGGCCCCTCCGAGTGAGGGAGACTATGAGCCGCCTCCGACATACCGGCAACACGAGCAAATTCCGGCGGAAGGGACTGGAGAGCGTTTGAACGAATTGGAACAATCGGTGCGGGACCTGATGAGGACCGTAAACGACGTGTTTGAAAGCCCTGCCTTTCTTCGCACTTTTCGCCAGGGCAGGAAATCGGTGCGTGAATATACTCTCGAGTTCCATAACCAGGCAGCAAAGCTGCGGGACTGCCCAGATCACATCCTAGTGGAAATGTACCGATTAGGACTCAATACCGAAATCAGGGAGACGGTTCTTCGATCAGTAAATCCTGTTTCCCTGATGGCATGGGCTCAAGAAGCGGAGAATGCCGAAGATCGCCTTAACACCATCAAATTGGACTTGGCTGCGACGGGAGGGAGATCTACTAACCCCACTGTGCCCAAGCCTCGGGGCCCACGTCTCTCCGAATCAGCCCGGGATCTTCGCATGAAGATGGGGCTCTGCCTCAAATGCGGCGAGAAAGGGCATTTTGCATCGGATTGTGGAAGTCGCTTGCCTAAGGACAAGCCCCCTACTCCAAAACCGAAAACACCCCTGCCTGTAAAGAAAGGGCTTGCCAAGCCGAAATTCTCCAAAGCTCTCCAAGCGGCTCCGGACCCGGACGTTAGTGAGCCTGCGGCTGTTGAATCGGCAGAGGACTCCGAACCCGAGCCGGCGGAAAACGAGAACGGCCTGTTGTAAGAGGCGCAAAACGACACGGCCGTTCTAAGATTGCGCCAAAAGTGGTGAGAGAAACTCCCTCTCTATTTTTCGTGACTGTTTCTTTGATGAACCCCATCTTAGGGACCCATGTTCGGGTAAGAGCCCTATCGGGGTGTGGGAGAGACTTAATTAGCCCTAGGGTGGTGTTGGGACTTGAAGCAGGGGTCACCGTTTTGAAGTCGCCCATCATTTTCACTCAAATGGATGGGGCTCCCATGGACCCATGCACGCACGAAACCATGCCGCTGCGCCTGGGAACAGGTGATCATTGGGAGCAAAGAACTTTCATAGTTACCCCTAAGTCCCAGTTTGATTTGGTACTTGGCAGCCC